>NC_052148.1:270893255-271065755 GCF_902713615.1 Scyliorhinus canicula | reverse complement strand
GCTCTGACTTGGTGCGAGTTGTAAGGTTGCAACGTTATGAGCAGCAATATTCTAAGTTGCAGCACAAGGTCATAAAACACTCCACACAGTCATTTTCGAATTGGACAATTGTGAGACTTAATCCCCTCCTCCTCCAAAAATAAAAAGAGGGATTTCAAATGTCTGGGAAATAGATCAACAAGCCACAACGTCCTACAAACAGCAATGAGATTCTTTCACAAGATGTGGCCGTCACTGGTTAGGCCAGCATTTGTTCCCCATCTCTAACATCCCTCAAGGTGGTGGAGAGCTGCCTTCTTGAACCGTTGCAGTTCATGGGGTGTAGTCACACCCACTGTGCTGTTAGGGAGGGGGTTCCAGTATGTTGCCCCAGCGACAGTGAAGGACCGGCCGATATATTTCCCAGTCAGGATGGTGAGTGACTTGGAGGGGAACCTCCAGGTGGTGGGGTTCCCAGGTATCTGCTTCCCTTGTCCTTCTGCGGTGGTAGTGATCGTGGGTTTGATTGATTGGTTTTATTGTCACATGTACCGAAGTACAGTGAAAAGTATTTTTCTGCGGCCGAGGGAACGTACACAGTACGTACATAGTAGACAAAAAGAATAATCGACAGAATACATTGACAAATGGTACATCCACAAACAACGATTCGTCACAGTGCGGAACGAGGGCCAAACAAAGCAAATACATGAGCAAGAGCAGCATAGTCGAAGGAGACTTGGTGAGTTCCTGCAGTGCATCTTGTAGATGGAACACACGGCTGCCACTGTGCGCCAGTATTTGGGAAGCCAAACAAGCCGGCTGGTTTCTCCAGATGACGTTGAGTTTCTGGAGCGTTACAGGAGCTGTATACATCCAGGCAATTGGAGAGTATCTCATCACACTCCTGACTTGTACCTTGAAGATGGTGGACAGGCTTTGAGTTACTCTTCACAGAAGTCCCAGCCGCTGATCTTTTTTTCCATAACAACCTGTTCCTATTAGTGATAAAGGTTGATGACACCAGGACACGACAACAAACCCTTCTCTTTATAATCGTATCCTGGGATCTTTTTTGTCCACCTGAGAGGTCAACCTCGCCTTAAAATATCATCAGAAAGATGGCACTTCTGACAACGCAGCACTCCCTCAGCACTGACCCTCTGACAGTGCGGCACTCCCTCAGTACTGACCCTCTGACAGTGCGGCACTCCCTCAGTACTGACCCTCTGACAGTACGGCACTCCCTCAGTACTGACCCTCTGACAGTGCAGCACTCCCTCAGTAATGACCCTCTGACAGTGCAGCACTCCCTCAGTACTGACCCTCTGACAGTACGGCACTCCCTCAGTACTGACCCTCTGACAGTGCGGCGCTCCCTCAGTACTGACCCTCTGACAGTGCAGCACCCCCTCAGTACTGACCCTCTGACAGTGCCGCACTCCCTCAGTACTGACCCTCTGACAGTGCGGCACTCCCTCAGTACAGACCCTCTGACAGTGCAGCTCTCCCTCAGTACTGACCCTCTGACAGTGCGGGACTCCCTCAGTACTGACCCTCTGACAGTGCAGCACTCCCTCAGTACTGACCCGCTGACAGTGCAGCATTCCCTCAGTACTGACCCTCTGACAGTGCAGCACTCCCTCAGTACTGACCCTCCGACAGTGCAGCACTCCCTCAGTACTGACCCTCTGACAGTGCGGCACTCCCTCAGTACTGACCCGCTGACAGTGCAGCACTCCCTCAGTACTGACCCTCTGACAGTGCAGCACTCCCTCAGTACTGACCCTCTGACAGTGCTGCACTCCCTCAGTACTGACCCTCTGACAGTGCAGCACTCCCTCAGTACTGACCCTCTGACAGTGTGGCACTCCCTCAATACTGACCCTCTGACAGTGCAGCTCTCCCTCAGTACTGACCCTCTGACAGTGCGGCACTCCCTCAGTACTGACCCTCTGACTGTGGTTGCGAGGTGCACTATGTAAACGCAAGTCATTTCCCCCCCCTTATCTCTAATCGGCATATCCTTCGACTCCGTTGTCATGAATTCCACTCGCCGTCTGTTAAATTTAACCTTTTTAAAGAAGTTAATAAATGCAATTTCTTTCAACACTAACCATTTTGTCCTTGAAATACTTGAGTTCATTTCTATGCAGAATAAACCACCTTGTTTTCCAGCTCTGAAAAAAAGCAAAGAAGGGAAAATAAAGCAATCATTGATCAGTATGAACATTCAGTGGTAAACTCAGAATCAGGAAACCACTGTTCTTGAGACACTCTCTTAGACGATCAGACTCGGCAGTGGGGTAAACAAGGACATCGGTCACCCGAGGCTGTCACAAAGGATCAGGGAACGATCAGACGACTGGTGAGATAAGCAGAGGGAAACATACCAGTTTATTCTGCTCCTTAGCACTTAGCTCACCAGTGTTGGGCTTGTTCATAATTAACCTTGAAAATCTATTAAAATGCTGCCTTCCTAAAGCACTCAGTCCCTGTGGTGACTTTTCTTGGTATGTGGTGTCTTGCTGGGCAATTTCAGAGGGCAGAACAGAGTGGCACGGTAGCACAGTGGTTAGCACTGCTGCCTCACAGCGCCGGGGACCCAGGTTCAATTCCGGCCTGGGTCGCCGTCTGTGTGGAGTTTACACTTGAAAAATGAAAAATGAAAATCGCTTATTGTCACGAGAATGAAAAGCCCCTAGTCGCCACATTCCGGCGCCTGTTCGGGAAGGCTTGTACTTTCTCCCCGTGTCTGCGTGGGTTTCCTCCGGGTGCTCCGGTTTCCTCCCACAGACCAAAGATGTGCGGGTTGGGTGGGGTTACAGGGGTAGGGTGAGGGAGTGGGTCTAGAATGGGTGCTCTTTCAGAGGGTTGGTGCAGACTGGATGGGCCAAATGGCCTCCTGCACTGTAGGAATTTTATGGTTCTATTCTATGGTTATAAGTCTGGAGTCGCATATAGGCCAGACCAGGCAAGGAGAGATCAGTGAACCAGTTCAGTTTTTACAACAACCCAGTGGTTTTGTGGTCACCATGACTGATGCTGGATTTTTAATTCCAAAATATATGTCATTACCTTAATTCCAATTCACAAACTTATGTTAGGATTTGAACATGCATCGAAATATTGTCACAATTAATCCTCTGCATTAATAGTCCAGTAATAATACCCAGCCTCCTCCTGTATCAATACTTCGGCAGGCGGTGGGAGGAGAGAGTTTCCAAGCATTCTATTCAAATAAATAGTTGTATCCATGTGGACAAAGTGTTCATAAATCAGACTCTTAGAGCACAGTGTTGGATCTCTGGGTGTGATAAAACACAGCCAACCTGGAAAAACACATCTTTGCATCATCTTACACTTCTGGGGAGGGATTCTCCCCTACCCGGCGGGGCGGGGGGTCCCGGCGTAGCGGAGTGGCGGCAACCACTCCGGGGTCGGGCCTCCCCAAAGGTGTGGAATTCTCCGCACCTTTGGGGGCTAAGCCCGCGCCGGAGCGGTTGGCACCACGTCGACTGGCGCGAAAACTGGCACCAGCGGCCTTTCAGGTCCGCCGCCCGGCGCCGGGGCTGGCCGAAAGGCTGGCCGAAAGGCCTTCGCCGGGTCGCGCATGCGCCGGTGGTGACGTCAGCGGCAGCTGCCGCATGCGCGCTGGGGGATTCTCTTCTGCCTCCGCCATGGTGGAGGCCGTGGCGGTGGCGGTAGAGAAAGAGTGCCCCCAGGGCACTGGCCCGCCCACAGATCGGTGGGCCCCGATCGCGGGCCTGGGCACCCCCCCGGGGTCCGATCGCCCCGCGCCCCCCCCCCCCCCCAGGACCCCAGGGGCCCGCTCGCGCCGCCGATCCCGCCGCCACCAGAGGTGGTTCAAACCTCGGCGGCGGGAGAGGCCTCCCAGCGGCGGGACTTCGGCCCATTGCGGGCCGGAGAATCGCCGCAGGGGCCTCGCCGCTCGACGTGGCGCGATTCCCGCCCCCGCCACTTCCCGGGTGGCGGAGAATTTCTGCCACGGCGGGGGCGGGATTTTCGGCGCCCCGGGCGATTCTCCGACCCTGCGGGAGGGTTGGAGAATTTCACCCCTGGTTTGTAATATTTGATCTATTTGAGTCACCATGTTTACCGGTCCTGCTTCTCTTACTCTTCCTTTCCCCTTTGCCTTGGAGACCTCGGGCGAGTGCCAGTCAGTGCTGGTCTCCACACATGGGGACCAGATGGAATGGCACTTGTGGGGGTCTCCTAGGGATTGGAGGCCTCCAGGTGCATGCCCTCTGGGCAGAGTGATACCCTGGCACTGCCAAGGTTCCCAGGTGGCACTGCCAGCTGGCAGGATGCCAGGCTGGCAATGCCAAGGTGCCAAGCTGGCAGTTATTTGCACAGCGGTGATCGGGCTGGGGGCTGCTCTATGCCGGTGTGGGGGGTTGTGAGGGAGCCTGGGGACTTCCTTATAGTGAGTTAGGGCTTGGAGGGGGTTAGGGGTGTAGGGCCACTTCCAGAATACAAAATGGATGATCGCAATGACTGTAGGGAAATAAAAAAGGAGGTGGATTACGAGGCGAGGTTGAGTAGACTGGGACTGTACTCGTTGGAATTTAGAAGGATGAGGGGGGATCTTATAGAAACATATAAAATTATGTAGGGAATAGATAGGATAGATGCGGGCAAGTTGTTTCCACTGGTGGGTGAAAGCAGAACTAGGGGGCATAGCCTCAAAATAATGGGAAGTACATTTAGGACTGAGTTTGGGAGGAACTTCTTCACCCAAAGGGTTGTGAATCTATGGAATTCCTTGCCCAGTGAAGCAGTTGAGGCTCCTTCATTAAATGTTTTTAAGATAGAGATAGATAGTTTTTTGAAGAATAAAGGGATTAAGGGTTATGGTGTTCGGGCCGGAAAGTGGAGCTGAGGCCACAAAAGTTCAGCCATGATCTCATTGAATAGTGGAGCAGGCTCGAGGGGCCAGATGGCCTACTCCTGCTCCTAGTTCTTATGTTCTAAACACAATAAGAGATCTCCAGCCGAGGCATTAGCCTATAGAACTATAGATTAGTGCTACGCAGGCGGAGGTCAGTCAGTCCCATCCAGTCTGCGCTGGCTCTTTCATAGAGCAATCCAGTTCTATCGCACTCTCCCGCCCCTTCCCAATATACCTGCATTTTCTTCTCCTCCAATTCCCTTTTGAAAGCTACTGTTGAATATATATCCCCCACCCTCTCGGGCAGCGCATTCCAAATCCCAACCCCTCGTTCCGTAAAACAGGTCCTTCCTTTGCCAACGGCCATAAATTGATGCCCTCTGGGTCTTCCCTTTGCCAGTTTGCTATGGACTCATTGCCTAGTATCTCCTGCATCTTTTCACCTGTTGCTGAGAAGTCTGTTGGACTATCCTCCAATAACCTTGAGTTGCTGGTATTCTAAACTTGCACCACTTCGAATTAGTTAACTTACTTTTAAGAATCTGCCAATAATTAACTTCAGTGGAATGTATGAGCTCTGCTGGAAAACAGATTGGCACCGACTCACAGACTTCCTCAAAAGCCCACTTTATTCGGGTTCTTTATTTGTTTAAAGCAGCAAATCAATTGAAATAACCTTTGAGTAGCTCAAACAGAGAAGAGACATTCCAATGCAAAACAGGTGATCCTAGCAACCCTGCAGCAGGATGATGCAGCACAGAAGGTGGTGGCCATTCGGCACATCGCCCCTGTGCCAGCTCTTTCATCGGGCTATTGTTACAATCCCAGTTGATGTTACAGCTGGACGGGGTGATCCCAGAATGGAACCCTGGTTCAAAAGACCGTAACTTCTACTTTTTAAAATTAAAACGTAGATGGACAGAGTCACGGGACCGCTAATTAATTTTAACAAGAAAAAAAACATTTATTAAACATGAATTGATCAGAACATTGAATACAGGAGTTGGGACGTCCTACTGAAGTTCTACAAGACATTAGTAAGGCCACACTTGGAACACTGTGTACAGTTCTGGTCACCCTATTCTAGAAAGGATATCATTAAACTAGAAAGAGTGCAGAAAAGATTTACTCGGATGCTACTGCGACTTGATGGTTTGAGTTATAAGCAAAGGCTGGATAGACTGGGGCATTTTTCCCTGAAACTAATTTCTCTAGTTTCCTTAACTTGCTGGACTTTAGATTGCCGGCACCTGTTTTCTTAAACATTACACCATAGTATGGCTTTTTTTCTAGCAAGGCTGAGAGAGATGTTCCCTCCTTAGCCTTCTAAAACCAACTGCTTCTAGCAGAGCCGTGAGAGCAGCCTCCTCTTTCACTACCTATCTCCAACTGCAAGCAAATTAGCCAAACTAAAACATAAAAGCTTCTTTACCTTGCAAGGCCCCAGTTGCTAAGCAACCGCTGCTTGTTTATTTACTCTTCATGCCTTAGCCCACTCTAAGCACAATAGAATCACAGTTGGAACTGAGACCAGCCCCCACACATGCAAACACCTTTGTCCAGCATGAATCTAACTATAGGTTTTACCCTTCCTGGCACAGAAACAAAACCCACTTAAAACTATAGCTTATTTCTAATGTTTACCAATACAAATATAAATCTCTTAAAGCTACCTTTGTTTTCCCAACGCTGTTCGATTAGTCTCACTCTCCCTGCTTTTTTACATAAGAACACGAGTAGCCTGCCGAGCCTGCTCTGTATTCAATACGATGATCCCAGAAATCTACATTCCCCCCTCCCCCTTTCAAGTATTTGTCCAGTTACTTTTTGAAAGGGCGGACCCAGAATTGTGCTGATACTCTGAGCAGGGAGCATTCAATCAGGAAATTACCTGCCATCTGGGTGTGGCTTCGCTTTTGTTCAAATGAATAGACATCCTGGGCTGTGCATCTTGGGATTTCCCACCTGTGGATTACCCACTTGTAGCATCAACTCACCCCCAGAAAACGTTAGATCTCTCTCGTTCTTCTATACCACAATTAGATATCCCCTCATTCTTCAATAAATAGGTGCCTTATGGGCGGTGCAGACAGGAGGGGTTAAAGGGCCTCTTTCTGTGCTGTACAAACTCTATGGCTCCAATGCCCACACACTGGGAAGAATATAGAACGTTACCTTGACTCTGCCTCCTTGTTTGGTGAGGTATCCTTCCTTAGTCCCCAACTGAAAGAGGAAGAGAAATGTTTAAGAGGAATCCAGTTGGCGTTTCTATCTCAGGCAAAAGTTGAAGTGAAGTTAAAATTGCACTCACTGACGGAGCTTCGGCAATCAGGTCGTTTTCCGTGCGTCCGGACTGCATGGCTGTGTGAACCCGGACAGACTCGTAAATGGAAGGCTCGTTCACGTTCCGAGGATAGGGAGTTTTAAGTATAAGAAGCGTACCTTTGTTTAAATAAATTTTTAAGAAAATGTAAAATCGACAGGAAATGAAAGTTACGTTCAAAACGCAAATGCTTTCCCCTCCGCCAAAGCTGAATCTACCAAAATAAAGGTTTAAATTTGTCCAAGCCTTTCCAGGATCGTCTGATAGCGCAAAACGTGTTATAGCCAACGGCTACCTAAGCTGCTCTTGCTCAAGTATTTGCTGCGTTTGGCCCCTTGTTCCGCGCTGTAACCAATTACTTATTTGTCAATGTACTCTGTTGATTATTTATGTATTTTTAATAGAATTTACACTGCAGAAGGAGACCATTCAGCCCATCGAGTCTGCACAGGCCCTTGGAAAGGGCACCCTACTTAAGCCCACACCTCCACCCAATCCCCCTAAGCCAGTAACCTGACCTAACCTTTTTTTTGGACACTAAGGGCAATTTGGCGTGGCCAATCCACCTAACCTGCACATCTTTGGACTGTGGGAGGAAACCCACGCAAACACGGGGAGAACGTGCAGACTCCGCACAGACAGGGACCCAAGTTTGGAATTGAACCCAGGTCCCTGGAGCTGTGAAGCAACAGTGCTAACCACTGTGCCTACCATGACGCCCATGGCACTACTATGCCTACTATGGACATATTGTGTACGTTCCCTTGGCTGCAGAAAAATACTTTTCATTGTACCTCGGTCCATGTGACAATAAATCAATCAATCTGTCAATCAATCGAAGTACCTTTTCAATTGCAGCCACTGTTTTTAATGTAGGAAGCACAACGGCTGATTTTGCACACGGCAAAATGACATCATCTATTTTTATGAAGTTGACTGCGAGACATACATTGGTCAGAACACCATGAGAACCTCCCTATTCGTCTTCAAATTATACCATGGGTATCATTTACATCCACCACTGCAGGCCTTAGATTAACATTTCATCCGACAGACGGCATCACCGACAATGAGGCACCCCCTCAGTACTGCTCCAGAGTGCGAGCCTTCATTTTTATACTCAAATGTCCCGGACTGGAACTTGAATCCAGAACATTTTGATTCAGAGACAAGAGCCACCGACTGAGTCACAGCTGACACAGAACCTGAAGCTTTTTGCCGAATTTACTTGGGGGAGGTTTATAGCTCTGTGATTGTCACAAGGTCAGCCTTACTAACCAAGGGTCACGTGGCCTGAACAACCAAAAGAAATTATTTTTTAAAATGAAAATGAATTTGAAGATACACATTAGCGATGTTGGGGGGGGGGGGGGGAAGGAACCATGCTTCTGAATCATGTCGGTTTAAGGGGGTTGAGTGTTTTTATTGTCACAAAAGAGGCCATTTGATAAAATAGGTGTGGTGCTGAGTCACGGCTGCCGGGTAACTGATCAGCCAAGATGTTACAAGTACACAATGTGAAAGAGCCTTGCACCATTAATTCTGATATTTACTCAGTATTTAATCTGAAAGCAGTCAGACAGACCCGGGGGCAGGATTCTCCCCTACCCGGCGTGACGGGGGGTCCCGGCGTAGGGGAGTGGCGCCAACCACTCAGGGGTCGGGCCTCCCCAAAGGGGGGGAATTCTCCCCACCTTTGGGGGCTAGCCCCGCGCCGGAGCGGTTGGCACCAGAAGACTGGCGCAAAAAACCGGCGCCCCCAGCAGCGGGGCTGGCCGAAAGGCTTTCGCCGGTCGGCGCATGCGCGATGTGGGTTTCTCTTCCGCTTCCGGAGGCCGTGGCGGCCGCGGAAGAGAAATAGTGCACCCAGGGCACTGGCCCGGAGTCTGAGCGGGGGGCCCCGATCGCGGGCCTGGCCACCGTGGGGGCACCCCCCGGGTCCGATCGCCCCCCGCCCCCCCCCCCCCCAGGACCCCGGGGGCCCACTCGCGCCGCTGATCCCGCCGTTCCAGAGGTGGTTCAAACCTCGGCGGCGGGAGAGGCCTCCCAGCGGCGGGACTTCGGCCCATCCGGGCCGGAGAATCACCGCAGGGGCCTCGCCGATCGGAGTGGCGAGATTCCCGCCACTTCCCGGGTGGCGGAGAATCTCTGCCACGGCGGGGGCCGGACTTTCGGCGGCCCCGGGCGATTCTCCGACCCTGCTGGGGGTCGGAGAATTTCGGCCCCTATTACTGCAACACTCTGTGCAAATAGGAAGTCTGTAAGGATGGATGTGGGTCAAGAGGCCAATGTGATGGCTGAGGACACATTTCGGTACCCGAGAGGGTGTCCAACTATTGAACCTGGGGGGCACCACTGCCAAGTTAAAAACGTATACGGGAGTGGCAATAAAAGTAAAAAAACACCACAATAGTGATCTATGGGCTGCAGTCTGCCCAGTGCCTGGTTATAATAGTGACGGACGAAGGACCAGGAATTCTGGGCTCTGATTGGCATAAAGAAATCTAGTTCAATTGATCTGCAATCGTTCAAGTGCAGACGGGGGACTGCCAGAATGTTTTTGTTTCACGTACCCAATTTGTTGTTTTCCCAATTAAGGGGCAATTTAGCCTGGCCAATCCACCCACCCTGCACATCTTTGGGTTGTGGGGGTGAAACCCACGCAGACACGGGGAGAATGTGCAAACTCCACACGGACAGTGACCCAGGGCCGGGATTCAAGCTTGGGTCCTCAGCGCCGCAGTCCCAGTGCTAACCACTGCGCCACATGACGCTCTGCCAGAATTGGCAACAAAATATGACGTCTGCTGTGGCAAATTAGGCAAATATCAGAGGAGCAAAGATTTATATTGATCCTGAGGCAATTCCCTGATCGTTAAGGGCAAGTTTGGTATTGAGCCATATTGACTGTTGGACAATTCCTGGACACAATGTTTTTGCTGTTGATCGATGCACTCTCTAAATGGATGGACATTTATGAGGTGAGTTCACCTACATCGCATGCTACCGTTGAAAGATTATGTCAATGTTTTTCAACTCATAGATTACCTAAAGTCAGCCCGGGGTACTCTGATCGTGGAGCTAAGTGTTGACACCATCGTAAAGGCCGGAGCATTTTACGATGGCGTCACCAGGCCCCCAGGTGCAGCGATCCTGCGCCACACACAGGGGGCCAGCATGGCTCTGGAGCGCCTCACGCTGCTCCAGCTGCCGATCCGGGCGCCGCGGGTCCACGCTTGCGCGCTACTGCCACGCGAGTCCGTGCATGCGCGTGGGTTGCCTTCTCCGCACCAGCCCCAACGCAATATGGTGGAGAGCTACAGGGGCCCCGTCGCGGAGGAACATAGGCCCCTACCAGGATCAGCCCTTCCGACGATCATGGGCCAGGCCACCTCCCGGGGGTCGGATCCCCCTTCTCCCCCCCACCAGGGTGCCTCCCCACAACATGAACACTGAGGTCCCGCCGGGTAGGACCATACAAGAACGGCGGGACTCGGCGGACGCTCGGCCAATCGAGCTGGGAGACTCTCCGGGCGCGGCCCCCGACCGGGGCTTCGCTGACGCCAATGGCGCCGATTTTCCAGTGACTGGAGAATCGCCGGACCGGTGTCGGAGCGGCGTTGTGTGAATCGCGCCCCCTCCCTGGTGATTCTCCGACCCGGCACGGGGTCGGAGAATCCCACTCATGGTGTCAGACAATGGAGCCGTATTCACAAGTGCTGAGTTTCAAACCTTCACCACTCTCGATGGTATTAAACATATCAGAACTGCGCCTTACCATTCAGCATCAAGCCAACGGGCCGAGAGAGTGTCCAAACTTTCAAGTCTGATCTAAAGAAACTGACAGGAAGAACCATGGAGACCAAAATCTCCTGATTTCTCCACAGCTACCGTACCATCTCCAGATGCAACAACGGGAGTTCCATCAGCAGAATTGCTGATGAGACATCATCCCAGAACAAGACTGAGCCTCATGCCAGGGAGGATAGAGACTAGCCAAGAGCATCAGAAAACAGGCTACGGTTCACATGAAAATGAAATGAAAAAAATGAAAATCGCTTATTGTCACGAGTAGGCTTCAATGAAGTTACTGTGAAAAGCCCCTAGTCGCCACATTCCGGCACCTGTTCGGGGAGGCTGTTACGGGAATCGAACCGTGCTGCTGGCCTGCCTGGGTCTGCTTTCAAAGCCAGCGATTTAGCCCAGTGTGCTAAACAGCCCAGTAGACCACGTAGATTTAAGGCAGATGAAGCCTTAAATGTGAAAACGTCAGCAAGTGGATCAAGTTGGATCCTCGGAATTATTGCTTTTCATATCAAGTGGACATGGTAGGGCAGAGCGTTCATAAACACATGGACCACTTGAAGAGTAGAGAGAGGCTCCAATAGTCTGTTTTTAAAAAAACCTTCGCCGGCATCACACTCACATCCGCGAGATTTCCCAACGGCATGGGGGTGCCCACAATGGGAAACCCAATGCGGCGGGGGGGACGGAGGATCCCATTGCCGGCGGGGTGCGCCGCATCAGAAAGCGGGTACGGGAGGACGGAGAATTCCACTCCTGATTTATAATCATCGAACCTCTGTATGTAGCTTGTAGTTATAATTCAGGACTGAGTATAAATGTACTTATTTTTCAGATTTTGATGGTGTTTTCCATTCGCCTGTATGAAGTAATTTGGTAAATAAGGACGGTAAAATAGAAAGAGTCAAAAGGGGAGGATGTGGGGAGACTGTTACTTTAGGACCAGCCTTACTGAGTAAGGGTCACGTGGTCTGAACTTCAAAGCAATGCCTTGCGCAGGCAATCGAAGGGGGAGGTGTTTTCCTAGTTAGAAGGAGTGGACAATAACCAGCTCGAAGCACACACCCGAATGAAGCAACCTTGTAAATAAAGTTTGTTTGTTCGACTTAAGAAGCCTTTGGGAGTCCATCTTCACATCATCAGGACTTATACATAAATTAATAATAATATAGTAATCTTTATTAGAGTCACAAGTAGGCTTACATTAACACTGCAATGAAGTTACTGTGAAAATCCCCTCGTCGCCACATTCCGGCGCCTGTTTGGGTACACTGAGGGAGAATTCAGAATGTCCAATTCACCTAACAGCACGTCTTTCAAGACTTGTGGGACGAAACCGGAGCACCCGGAGGAAACCCACGCAGACACGGGGAGAACGTGCAGACTCCACACAGAGTGACCCAAGGCCAGGAATCGAACCTGGGACCCTGGAGCTATGAAGCAACAGTGCTAACCATTGTGCAACCGTGCCGCCCACATAGCTCCGTTAAGTCCACATACAGTTTAGTGTTTATACAATACTTGCTGAAAGCAATATTGAAACGAGATGGGCTTACAAAGCAATCATTGATTTGGCCTGAAAAGAGGGCGGCACGATGGCGCAGTGGTTAGCACTGCTGCTTCACGGCGCCGAGGTCCCAGGTTCAATCCCGGCTCTGGGTCACTGTCCGTGTGGAGTTTGCACATTCTCCCCGTGTCTGCGTGGGTTTCGCCCCCACAACCCAAAGATGTGCAGGGTGGGTGGATTGGCCATGCTAAATTGCCCCTTAATTGGAAAAAAAAAATGAATTGGGTACACTAAATTTTAAAAAAAGAATTGGCCTGACAGCATTTCTGTGCTATTGCTGCAGTCTATGGTTTCCAGGCTTAAATAAATGAGAAATGAAGTCAACAGCACAAGGTGGAAATTATTAACGGGATTGATGGGTTGACAGCCTTTTCGTAGCTGCTTCTCGCGCTCCCTTGTACAGCAACCAGCAGCAAGTCCTGAATTTGTTGGGGACCTGCATTTCTCTGAGCTGGCTCTTTCGCTAGAACGTTATTAGCTGCCCTTACACACCGGATGCTCTCCTGTGGGAGCGGTGTTCAAACCAGCACACTACAGCTTAGTGAGGGCCACACTTCCACAGCAAGGAAACACTGATTACTACCGACTGGTGTTGCTAGTGAAGGGAGGGAGAAACTGTTTGTTCTGGTAAGTGGGTAAGTAAACCACACAACCTTAAAATAATTGGGAGAGGAACCGGAGGGCAATTAGGAGACTTTACTTCACACAGAGGGTTGTCGGAATTTAAAATAAGCTTCTTGAAAGTGTGGTAAAATAAGGTTCCATCGGAAATTTCAATCTGGGTCTAATTAGTAGAGACACAAGGAAACCACTGGGGGTGGAACCTAATTCGACAGCACTTTCAATAAGCATGATGGAGGAGTGACCTCCTTCTCAGAATCTCCTTCATAGAATCTGATTCTAAGTCCCCGCAGGGTAACAGTACAAGATTTAACTTTATTCAACATCACACTTCAATCCTCCAAGCTGCACGACCATCGAATGGACTTTCAAACCAAGTTCACTGAATTTGTCCACAGGTTCAAATAAATGACAGTATTCAGCCTCGTTCTTCAGTGGAGGAATAAACAAGATCGTTTACCCCTGTGAGCCTTTCCCACCGTCATTCGATCAGACCGTGGCTGATGTATATCTTAACTCCAGCTGGGGTCCATCAGTTCGGAGCAGATCACAATGACCAACTTTTTTTAATAGACAATTTCCTGATTGAAACTCATCGATCTTGACTCTGAACGAAGTATCTCAAGCAGAGCGCGTGACCATTTTTGGAAGTAGGGTTTGGGGGAAAGGCAGTTTTCTCATCAGCCGGGGTAGAGACACTGGGGTAATTTTACCAAGCTGGCATAGGTTTGGAGTAGATGTCAGCCAATGGATGGCACTCTAACCTCTAGGTCAGAAAGCCGTGGCTTTCATAATAATAATCTACATTAGTGTCACATGTAGGCTTACGTTAACACCGCAATGAAGTTACTGTGAAAATCCCCTAGTCGCCACATTCCGGCACCTGTTCGGGTACACAGAGGGAGAATTCAGAATGTCCAATTCACCTAACAACACGTCTTTCGGGACTTGTGAGAGGAAACCGGAGGAAACCCACGCAGACACGGGGAGAACGTGCAGACTCCGCACAGACAGTGACCCAAGCAGGGAATTGAACCCGGGACCCTGCCGCTTTGAAGCAACAGTGTTAGCCACTGTGCTACCGTGCCGCCCTCTCCAGGGTGCCATTCCAAAGGCTTAAGCACACAATCCAGGTTGGCACTCCCATGCAGTACTGAAGGAGAGCTGCACTGTTTCAGATGAAATTTAAAGCGGAGGCCCGATCTTCCTGCTCAGAAAGGTCCCATGGTGCTATTTCAGGGAAGGGCTGGGGAGATCTCCCCTCATGTCTTGGGTCCAATATTTATCCTTCAGTCAACATCACTTAGAAACAGATTACCTGAATCATTATCACGTTCCTACTTGAGGGAGATTGCTGTGCGCAATTTGGGTTTTCCTGACTAAACTTTAAAAAGGGACTTCAACGGCAGTAAAAAGCTCTGCAGGCACTCTGAGACCGCACATAGGCCGATCGAAATGCAAGTCTTTCCTTTGTTAAAGAGTGTGGCACAGCAGCGGGTTCAGTGGGTTCAGTGGGACAGATGGCGGTGTTGGTGACTTTACTGCCCAGTGAACCAATGACCCTGCTGACACATCTGACAGAATTTGGTGGCAGGTGGGGGCGTGACTTCTGTGAGTAAACATTGTCAACACACAGGCTCAGTGCCAGAAGTGTAAAATTGGAAATTTCCTCTGTAGATCCTTAAAACGGAGGCCTGTATCTCTCCGATGTGGTAGATCATGAATGTTTGAATGTCTCTGCACTAAATTTACGTTTCTTAATGAAGGTGCTGTGAGGAGTACTTGAGGCAAAGAGCATCGAAGCTGGATAAACACATGAGGGAGGAAGATGAAGAAGGTTTGTGGGAAGCAGCAACACTGGCTGGCACCAGGGGGCGGGATTCTCCGATCCCCCGCCAGGTCGGAGAATCACCGGGGAGACGGCGTGAATCCCACCCCCTCCGGCCGCAGAATTCTCCGGCACTGGAGATTCGCCGGGGGCGGGAATCACGCTGCGCCGGTCGGCGGCCGCTCACAGCGCCCCCCCCCCCCCCCCCCCCGGCGATTCTCCGACCTGCGATGGGCCGAAGACCCGCTGGCTCTTTGCCAGTCCCACTGGCGTAAATTAGACGAGGTCCCTTACCGACGGGACCTGGTGGCGCGGGTGGGCTCCGGGGTCCGGTGGGGGCGGGGCGATCTGGCCCTGGGGGGGTACCCCATGGTGGCCTGGCCCGCGATCGGGGCCCACCGATCCGCGGGTGGGCCTGTGCCATGGGGGCAATCTTGTCCTACGCACCGGCCGTGTCAGCCTCCGCGATGGCCGTCGCATAGGTGAACCCCCCCCATGCATGCTTGGGGATGACGTCAGCAGCCGCTGACGCTCCTGCGCATGCGCGGACCTGCGCCGGCGGGTGGAGCCAATCGGCCCCGGCTAGCGCGGCGCTAAAGGCCTTCCACGTCGGCCGGTGGGGCGCAAACCACTCCGGTGCCGGCCTAGCCCACCCTCTGCACCTTTGGGGCAGCCCGACGCCGGAGTGGTTCACGCCACTCCCTCCCGCCAGGACCCCCCACCCTGCCGGGTACAGGAGAATCCCGCCCAGGGAGGGAGGGTGTAAGAGCTGGACGTGGTTACAGAGAAAGGGAGGGTGTAGTGGCTGGAGGTGGTTACAGGGATAGGGAGAGGGTGTAGGGGCTGAAGGAGGTTGCAGAGATAGGGAGGATGTAGGGGCTGGAGGCGGTTACAGAGATAGAGAGGGGGTGTAGGGGCTGGAGGAGGTTATAGAGATAGGGAGCGTTGTCGGAGCTGGTGGAGGTTACAGAGATAGGGAGCGGTGTAGGGGCTGGAGGAGGTTACAGAGACAGGGAGGGTGTAGGGGCTGGAGGATGTTACAGAGAAAGGGAGGGTTGTAGGGGCTGGAGGAGGTTACAGAGATAGGGAGGGGGTGTAGGGGCTGGAGGAGGTTACAGAGATAGGGAGGGTGTAGGGGCTGGAGGAGGTTACAGAGATAGGGAGGGGGTGTAGGGGGTGGAGGAGGTTACAGAGATAGGGAGGGGTGTAGGAGCTGGAGGAGGTTACAGAGATAAGGAGGGGGTGTAGGGGGTGAAGGAGGTTACAGAGATAGGGAGTGGTGTAGGAGCTGGAGGGGGTTACAGAGATAGGGAGGGTTGTTGGGGCTGGAGGAGGTTACAGAGAAAGGGAGGGTGTAGGGGCTGGAGGAGGTTACAGAGATAGGGAGGGTGTAGGGGCTGGAGGAGGTTACAGAGATAGGGAGGGTGTAGCGACTGGAGGCGGTTACAGAGAAAGGGAGGGTGTAGGGGCTGGAGGAGGTTACAGAGAAAGGGAGGGTGTAGCGACTGGAGGCGGTTACAGAGAAAGGGAGGGTGTAGGGGCTGGAGGAGGTTACAGAGAAAGGGAGGGTGTAGGGGCTGGAGGAGGTTACAGAGATAGGGAGGGTGTAGTGGCTGGAGGAGGTTACAGAGAAAGGGAAGGGCAAGAAGATGGATCTGAAAACAAGGGTTGAGAATTCTTAAATCAAGACCGAAATGCAACATAAATCAGCAAGCGCAGGGGTAATGGTTGAATGGGGCTTGCCACGACGTAGGACATGGGCAGCAGGTTTATGGAGGGTAACTGTAACTGGGCATTACCAATAACCCTCATCTTAATCCAACTAGCTAAACCAACTGTAACTGGGCATTATCAATAACCCTCATCTTAATCCAACTAGCTAAACAGCCAGTCTCAGTAGCCCCTCCCAGTCTGCCCACTAATGTTCCCTTCCCTCAGGGTTAGTAATGCTACACTGGTAGCCCGTGACCCCCAACGTTACAATCTGCAAAAACGACTGGTGATGAAAATGTTCTATTCCTTCGAGGCCTGACGGAAGGATGTGCAACATTATAATGATGTAGGGATGAAAAATCTGCATTACCCAGAATGACAATGAAGTTTGCAAAAAAAAAAAAATACCCCAAAATGAAATATTCGCAAATGTGAGAAACTGTAGCAGACTGTGGTCAACAGCTATTGATAAGAGCCTATCTGATTTCTAGCGGTGTATTAGATGTATCAAAGTGCTGGGAGATTACCTGTCTCACTTCCAATAAGTGGCTGATTGGCGAAGTGACTGACAAATTCCGATAGTGATCGAAATTCATTAAACCCAAATTTAATGGAGTCTTCGGTCCGCTCAATCTGGAAGTGTTTGACGGAGTCTTTGCCTCTGTAATAGGAAGATTTGTACTGTTACTTAACATCAATCATCATTACTGCATGTCAACTTTACAGCATTGTTTCCAACTCTCCACGTTCTCTCAATAAACTTGGCCACCAAAGTTGCTGTTCGGCACAATCGCCACTCTGGCTTCTGGCCTTACAGCATCCGGAAGATCCTTATTGCAAATTTGTTGCTGGATTCATTACCAGCCTGAATTTGATCTCAGCTTGCAGACCAGGGATTTAGATTTTTGCCTCCATGGAACATATACATATGCACCATGGAAACAGGAAGTTATTTAGCCCTTCAAACTTCTCCTGTCATTCACTGAAACATACACAGAAAATAGTTCCGCCATTCATTATGATCATGGCTGATCATCACGTTCAATACCCTGATCCTGCCTTTCCCCCCCCCCATCCCTTGATCCCTTCAGCCCCAAGAGCTAGATCTAATTCCTTCTTGAAATTACACAGCGTTTTGGCCTCACCTACTTTCTGTGGTAGCGAATTCCACAGATTCACCACTCTCTGGGTGAAGAAATTTCTCCTCACCTCAGTCCTAATTAGGGGCTGGTTTAACACAGGGCTAAATCGCTGGCTTTGAAAGCAGACCAAGGCAGGCCAGCAGCGTGGGTTCAATTCCCGTACCAGCCTCCCCGAACAGGCACCGGAATGTGGCCATTTCATTTAATTTCAAAAGGTTTATCCCTTATCCTCAAACTATGGCCCCTAGTTCTGGACTCCCCCACCATCGGGAACATTCTTTCTGAATCTATCCTGACCAATCCTGTTAGAATTTGATAAATTTCTACGACAATCCCTCTCACTCTTCTAAACTACAATGAATAGAATCCTAACCGACTTGGTCTCTCCTCATTTTTTTTTTTATAAATTTAGAGTACCCAATTATTTTTTCCAATTAAGGGGCAATTTAACATGGCCAATCCACCTATCCTGCACATCTTTTGGGTTGTGGGGGTGAAACCCACGCAGACACGGGGAGAATGTGCAAACTCCTCATGGACAGTGACCCAGGGCCGGGATTCGAACCCGGGTCCTCAGCACCATAGGCAGCAATGCTAACCACTGTGCCACCGTGCTGCCCTTGGTCTCTCCTCATACGACACTCCTGCCATCCCAGGAATCAGTCTGGTAAACCTTCGCTGCACTCCCTCCATAGCAAGAACATCCTTCCTCAGATAAGGTCACCAAAACTGCCCACAATACTCCAGGTGTGGCCTCACCAATGCCCAATACAATTGCAGTAAAACATCTTTATTCCTATACTCAAACCCTCTGACTATGATGGCCAAAATACCATTTGCCTTCTTTACTGCCTGCTGTACCTGTGCACTTACTTTCAGCGACTGATGCACAATGACATCAAGGTATCGCTGAGCATCCACCTCTCTCAATTTACACCTATTTAAGTAATAATCTGCCTTCCTATATTTGCTGCCGAAGTGGATCACCTCACATTTATCCACCTTATACTGCATCTGCCATGCATCTTCCCACTCCCTCAGCCTGCCCAAATCCCGCTGAAACATCTCTGCATCCTCCTCACAGCTCACCCTCCCACCCAACTTTATATCATCTGCAAATTTGGACATAATAATCATTAATCTATAATGTGAACAGTTGGCATCCCAGCACATTCCCTGCGGTACCTCACGATTCACTGCCTACCAATCAGAAAAAGACCCATTTATCCCAACTCTCTGTTTCCTGTCTGCTGAGCAGCTTTCTATCCATTTCGAGACACTACCCATAATCCCATCCGCTTTAACTTTACATAGCGATCTGCTTTGTGAGACCTTGTCGAAAGCCTTCTGAAAGTCTAAATAAACCACATCCACCAGTTCTCCCTGGTCAACTCTACTAGTTACATTTTCAAAGAATTCCAATAAATTTGTCAAGCATGATTTTCCTTTCGTAAATCCATGTTGACTGTGTCTGATTACACCACTGCTTTCCAAATGCGGTGTTATGAAATCCTTGATAATGACTCTAGCAACTTCCCTACTACTGACATTAGGCTCCCTCTTTTCACTCTACCTCCCTTTTTGAATAACGGGGTTATATTAACTACACTCAAATCTGTCGGAACCATTCCAGAGTCCAAACAGTTTTGGAATGATCAGCAACGATCTACTATTTCCAGGGCCATTTTCTTAAGTACTCTGGGATGAAGGTTATCAGGCCCTGGAGATTTATCCGCCTTCAATCCCACTAATTTTCCCCTAAATCATTTATCTACTAATACAAGATGGTCTGTTCCCTTGTTGGTTCCTCAACGTATTGGTCCAGAAAACCATCTTGTATACACTGTAGAATTTCTCCTCTATTGTACCGTGACTAATTTGTATGCAGATTAAAGTCACCCATAATCACAGATGTTCCTTTATCACTTGCATCTCTGATTTCCTGTCTAATGCAATTCCCAACTATACCACTGCAATTTGGAGGTCTGTATACCACTCCACGACTGTTTCTTTTGGCCCCTTGTTGTTTCAATGTGACCCTGACTGATTTGTACGTCAAATCCACCTACGCACCCTTCTCTCAAATAAATCAGGATTCACCCGGGGCAGCAGGGTAGCATGGTGGTTAGCATAAATGCTTCACAGCTCCAGGGTCCCAGGTTCGATTCCCGGCTGGGTCACTGTCTGTGCGGAGTCTGCACGTCCTCCCCCTGTGTGCGTGGGTTTCCTCCGGGTGCTCCGGTTTCCTCCCACAGTCCAAAGATGTGCGGGTTAGGTGGATTGGCCATGCTAAATTGCCCGTAGTGTCCTAATAAAAGTAAGGTTAAGGGGGGGTTGTTGGGTTACGGGTATAGGGTGGATACGTGGGTTTGAGTGGGGTGATCATGGCTCGGCACAACATTGAGGGCCGAAGGGCCTGTTCTGTTCTATGTTCTATGTTCTACCCTCTATTTTTTACAAAGCTTAAAATGAATTTTGTGTGTGTGTCTTGTTTGTAATTCTCTCTCTCTCCCATTTGCATTACTGACATCAAATCTAGTGATACCGGTGTCCAAGTTGATACACTACATGGGGAAAATCGACCATCTCCAAATCCCGATTCTTAAACAAAGCAAAGGCTTTGAAAAGAAGAAATGAAGAGTTTGTCTGCCTGCTGCATTCCATTTTAAAATAAGCCAATGATACATCACGCCTGAACCTTTGAAGGAGCTATCCAGTTAGCCCTCCTCTCCTCTGTTCTTTCCCCATGCTCTACATTTTTAAAGTGTTTATCCATTCCCATCACCCTTTCAGGCAGTCCGTTGCAGATTGCAACATCTCGCTGTGTAAAAAAAATTCCCATCTCCCCGGATTTTTATCCCACTTGTCTAAATCTGTGGCCTCTCGATGCTGACCCTCCGGTCAATGGAAATAATAGGAACATAGAATTGGGAGCAGAAGTCAGCAATTCAGCCTTGCGAGCCTGCTCCGCCCATTCAATCAGATCATGGCTGATCTCTCCCTGGTCTCAAAGCCACCTCCCTACCTGTTCCCCATATGCCTTTGGCCTATTTTTTTCCAGTAATATATCCATCACCATTGAATGACTCCGATTTCACCGCACTATCGGGCAAAGCGTTCCACAAATTCACCACCCTCTTCGAGAAGTACTTTCTCCTCATCTCAGTTTTAAATCTACCGCCTCTCAACCTATATCTTTGGCCTCTCGTTCTAGATTGCCCCACAAGTTGGAACATTTGGTCCACGTTTACTTTACCAATCCCTTTTAGTCTCTCAAATACCTCGATCAGATCCCCGCTCACCCTTCTAAACCCCAGCGAGTATAAACCCAAACTGTTTAATCTCTCCTCGTACGTCAACCCTTTCATCCCCGGAATCAATCTGGTGAACCTCCTCTGAACTGCCTCCAATGTCACCACATCCTTCCTCAAATAAGGAGACCAAAACTGGACACAATCCTCCAGATGTGGTCTCAACAACACCCTATACAAAAGTTCCACATTCAGATTTGCCCTTAATTAATGCACTATTTTCCCGATATGCTTTTTCTATAATTTGGCTGAATAATTCAACACCAATCTTCTCCTTGGTTTGTAGTCTCCAGGAAGTCAATAACTCAGCAATTTTCCAAATGTGTCTGACAGGCTTACCTCACTGACAACGCGTACAACATTGGACAATCGTGACTCTTCCTGAGAAGGTAACTCCCATCTTTGCCATTGGAAAGGAGCAGGGCTTCAGCAGCATGGCGAGAGAGTTCGTGGTGGTACCAGCTAGAGAGGAACAAAATATCCCAGTTACAGATCAGCCAACCTGCACACTTTCAGTCCTCATTCTCCTTGTAATGAAGGAGAACTTCCTCAAAACATTGTACTGAGTCAATCTGATAAGAGAATATTAATAAAGACATTGCTCATATTTTACAGAGCAAAGCGTACACCCTGTGCAAGATTGGCACAAAGTTGAGAGTTTTAATTTCCTACTCCAGGACTTGGAAGCTGGTTTTTGTTGGGACGCGGACGCACAGTGGCACAGTAGCACCGTTGCTTCACAGCGCCAGGGTCCCAGGTTCGAATCCCGGCTTGGGTCGCTGTCTGTGCGGAGTCTGCACGTTCTCCCCGTGTCTGCGTGGGTTCCCTCCGGGTGCTCCGGTTTCCTCCCACAAGCCCTGAAAGGCGTGCTGTGAGGAGAATTGGACATTCTGAATTCTCCCTCTGTGTACCCGAACAGGCGCCGGAGTGTGGCGACTAGGGGATTTTCACAGTAACTTCATTGCAGTGTTAATGTAAGCCGACTTGTGACAATAAAGTTTATTATTATAAATTTATTTTTTTATCAGGATGCGGAAGTTTATTTTATTGGGATATGGGCATCCCTGGATTCCCTTGAGAAGGTGAGATGCCCCCTTGAACACCTGCAGTCCATGTGGTGTAGGTCCACCCACTGTGCTGTTAGGGAGGGAGTTCCAGTGTTTTGACCCAGTGACAGTGAAGGGACGGTAAAATACTTCTTGCCAGCAGTGCCGATACCCCGGGCTTGGATATTAAATAAATTCTCTTGGTCCCTCGACATGTCTTCCCTTTAGTAAAGTTTCCACAGCAGGGGATGAGTTTCATGCTGGGATGGTCGATCACAGCTTTATGGTTCCTCGAACACAGGAAACTGGTCCAAGATGCTGCTTGGAAACTTCATCAAACAAGAAGTGCAAACACATCAAAGAATAATTGGGCGGGTGGGGGTCCTCGACAGGGGAAGAATGGAGGTAAATTCAGGGACCAAACCTCCTGGTCATCACTTGCCCAAATTTCGCTAGCGGTAGCCATCATTTGGAATGTCCACGTGACTAACAATTGATTTATTTTTAAAACCGAGTGTCATATCTGCTGTTAAGTACCTTATGGTTAAGGTGTTCTTTAAAACCATAAATATACTTGGCCACTGCATGGAACCTGCCTCACCCTCAGCGTGTCGCTGGTGATCACCAAGGATCATGTGGTTGACCATTTCTGGTCTAAAGATCTAATTGGACATTTCATCATTCAAGTAGAATCCAGGGATTGCAGTCCAAACTCGTCATCCTCTCTCACACATTCCTCTCTATATTAACATACTGCAGTTAACGGAAAGCACTACAGCAACTTGCATTTAAACAACACCTTTAATATATCAAAGTACAAGGAGGCAGGTGGATGCCGAGTTAAAGAAAAAGATATTAGGAGGGTCAGGGTAGCACGGTGGGAGCACTGCAGTCTCACAGCGCCGAGGTCCCAGGTTTGATCCCGGCCCTGGGTCACTGTCCGTGTGGAGTTTGCACATTCTCCCCGTGTCTGTGTGGGTTTCGCCCACACAACCCAAAAGATGTGGATTGAGCATGTTAAATTGCCCATTAATTGGAAAAAATGAATTGGGTACTCTAAATTTTAAAAAAAAGAAGGTTAGGGTTGGAGGGGAGGATGAGGAGAAATCAATTGAAGATTATTTGTAACGGTTCTTAAATTGTATACTTATCACGAATGGAGACAGATTCTCAGTTTGGTTGGTCAGTCACCCTTCACATAATGGTCAATTAATTGTGACAGCTTGACATTTTTCAGCTTCCACACTCACAATTTGTTCAATAAAGCATCCTCAGCTGTTTCAACAGAGAAAATTATCCAACAGAAATTGCCCCATAAGGAGGTATTCAGGCAAATGATCAAAAGCTCAGGCAAGGAGGCAGCTTTTAAGCCAGCGATAGGCAACCTGGGCTAGTGAGTGGGCCGCATGCATGTCCCTCCTTCATCTCAGTGGGCGCAAGATTGAAATTGGGCTTGTTCACTAACCGTGACCCCATGAATAAGGTTAAATTAATTTTATACACAACAAATATTTATTTATTTATTTATTTTAGAACAGTACAGCACAGAACAGGCCCTTCAGCCCTTGATGTTGTGCCGAGCAATGATCACCCTACTCAAACCCACGTATCCACCCTATACCCGTAACCCAACAACCCCCCCCCTTAACCTTACTTTTTTTTAGGACACTACGGGCAATTTAGCATGGCCAATCCACCTAACCCGCACATCTTTGGACTGTGGGAGGAAACCGGAGCACCCGGAGGAAACCCACGCACACACGGGGAGGACGTGCAGACTCCGCACAGACAGTGACCCAGCCGGGAATCGAACCTGGGACCCTGGAGCTGTGAAGCATTTATGCTAACCACCATGCTACTGTGCTGCCCTTAAAAAAAAAAATTTAGAGTACCCAATTCATTTTTTCCAAATAAGGGATAACTTAGCGCGGCCAATCCACCTATCCTGCACATCTTTGGGTTGTGGGGGCGAAACCCACGCAGACACGGGGAGAATGTGCAAACTCCACACGGACAGTGACCCAGAGCCGGGGGCGAACCTGGGACCTCGGCTCAATGAGGCAGTAGTGCTAACCCACTGCGCCACCGTGCTGCCCATATACACAGCAAATATGTCATCAATTTCAAGTGGTGAAAATAAAATAAATATTTATGTTTTGGACACAGAGGGAGCGCACGGCTCTCGCAGTCAGTGCTGTGAGCAATCAGCACACTTCACCCACCCCCCCCCCCCTTTTAGGTGCAAATCTCTTCAGTCAAACCGGTTGGAAAAAATCTACGCGGATGGAAATGAGGGACATATGGCGCATTTGCGCACGAGCACCGGTCAACAAAATGACTCATTGGCTACATTCAGAACCCACATGGGCTGCATTTGACCCCCAGACTACAGGTTGCCCACCACTGGTATAAGCAGTGGGGAGGAGAGAGAGGTGGGGAGGTGGAGAGACTTCAGAAGGGAAGCGCAAAGCTTTAGGCTCAAGCAGCTGAAGGTACGGTGGCCAATGGTGGAGTGATGGGAATCAGGGATGAGCAGAATGGGAGGAGCGCCGAGATCTCAGAGTGTTGTAGGACTGGAGGAGGTTGTAAAGAAAGGGAAGGGTGAAGCCACGGTGGGGTTTTAAAACAAGGGCAAGAATTTAAACATGGGGGCGGCAGGGTGGCGCAGTGGTTAGCACTTCCACCTCACGCCGCCGAGGACCCGGGATCGATCCCGGCCCCGGGTCACTGTCTGTGCGGAGTTTGCACATTCTCCCCGTGTTTGAATGGGTCACACCCCCACAACCCAATGATGTGCAGGGTAGGTGGATTGGCCACCCTAAATTGTCCACAAGAAAAAGAATTTAAACTTGAAGCATTGCAGGACTGGGAGTCAATGTGGGTTAGCGAGCAGAGGGTGAATGGGGCTGTGTCCTATTGGCCAAGCAAAATTCCAGTGAAATAATTCAGTCCATCGTCTTAGGCCAAACATTTGACATTTGTATCGCTCTGTGATCACCACAAATAGTCATGGAATGTGACTGGGACTCCCCTCTCCC
This sequence comes from Scyliorhinus canicula, assembly GCF_902713615.1. Classification (NCBI taxonomy): domain Eukaryota; kingdom Metazoa; phylum Chordata; class Chondrichthyes; order Carcharhiniformes; family Scyliorhinidae; genus Scyliorhinus; species Scyliorhinus canicula. The sequence continues at coordinate 271,040,471 of NC_052148.1, read as the reverse complement.
ACACCCCAATGTGATTCCCTTCAGCTGCAGGATGTGGGTCTGGACATGACCCACACTTGCAGCCCACAAGCAAGATCACCCAGAGGCTGAGCTGCTGAAGAGTTTGGGAACCTGCACGATTTCATATAGACGCAGGAGTTCGCTAGAACACTCCATTCACTGTCTGATGACCATGAATCTTCAGATACATTTTATTTATTTATTTTTAAATTTAGAGTACCCAATTCATATTTTCCAATTGAGGGGCAATTTAGCATGGCCAATCCACCTAGCCTGCACATCTTTGGGTTGTGGGGGTTAAACCCACGCAGACACGGGGAGAATGTGTAAACTCCACACGGACAGTGACCCAGGGCCGGGATTCGAACCCGGGTCCTCAGCGCCATGAGGCAGCAGGGCTAACCCACTGCGCCACCGTGCTTCCTTCAGATACATTTTAAATAATCAGGAAACATAATCTGTTGGTGCAAGATGGGACCAATGCATAACACGGGTTTGAGTGGGCGCCTGCATGAAGAGAATTATAGAAAAGAAAAGATGCCTCCACATTTTTCGATTGAGCTAAAGTCCGTGTCGTTGATCGTATGATGAAATCAGGCCTCACTTACTTGAAATAAGAGAAGTTGAAAAATGAAATGAAAATGAAAATCGCTTATTGTCACGAGTAGGCTTCAATGAAGTTACTGTGATAAGCCCCTAGTCACCACATTCCGGCGCGGCTGGTACGGGAATCGAACCGTGCTGCTGGCCTGCTTGGTCTGCTTTGAAAGCCAGCGATTTAGCCTGGTGAGCTAAACCAGCCCCTGTGCCATTGTGCCACCGTGCTACCCTTAATTTTCAAAACTATGGTTAAAATAAACAATATAAAAGAAGGCCCATCACAAGATGAGAGTCTAGTTTCCAGAAGGCACCAGTAAATAAAAGCATTGAGAAACTGCTACCTGACCACCCTTCCTCCACTGTTAATAAATTATCAGATTGCTTATCCGATAGAACTGGATTTGCAGTAATCCAGAGACCCGAGTTTAATTCAAACTCAATAAAACATTAAAATTAAAAGTCTAATGATGATAATGAGACCATTGTCCATTGTTGTAAAAACCCAACTTCTTCACTAATGTCCTTTAGGGAAGGAAATCTGCCGCCCTGACCTGGTCTGGCCTACATGTGACTCCAGAATGCCCTCTGAAATGGTCTAGCAAGCCACTCAGTTGTATTCAACTGCGTCAAAGAAACACAAAGGAATGAAACTGGACGGAACACCCGGCATCAACGTAGGTACCAGAAGCGACCCTGCAAATTCCTCCTTACTAACATCTGGGGGCTTGTGCCAAAATTGGGAAAACTATCTTATAGGCTGGTCAAGCAACAGCCTGACCTAGTCACGCTCACAGAATCCTACCTTACAGACAATGTCCCAGATACCACCATCATTATTTCTGAGTATGTCCTGTCTCCCAGCAGAGCAGAACCAACAGAGATGGTGGCAGCACAGCGGTTCACTGTCATGAAGGAGTTGCCCTGGAAGTCCTCAGCATCGACACGGAGCATCATGGCATCAGGTCAAACATGGACAAAGAAACCTCCGACTAGTTACCACGCACCATCCTCCCTCAGCTGAACACTCCCACAGGAAGCACTGAGGGTGGCAAGAGTGCAGAATGTACTATGGGTGGGGAGTTTCAATGTCCATCACCAAGTGCGGCTCAATAGTGTCACTACAGACCGAGCTGGCTGGGTCCTAAAGGATATAGCTGCTAGACTGGGACTGCTGCAGGTGGTGAGGGAACCAACAAGAGGGAAAAACATACTTGACCTCATCCTCACCAACCTGCCTGCTGCAGATGCATCTGTCCATGACAGTATTGGTAGGAGCACGGTCCTGGTGGAGACGAAGTCCCGTCCTCACATTGAGGATACCCTCCATTGCGTCTGTGGCACCGGGGCCGGTTTAGCTGGTCCGTGATCCAGAGTGAGGCTAACGACGCGGGTTCAATTCCCGTGCTGACTGAGGTTATTCATGAAGGCTCCGCTTTCTCAACCTTGCCCCTCGCCTGAGGTGTGGTGACCCTCAGGTTAAACCACATCAAAAGGGGATATTGTTCAGTGTACATTCAGCCCAAGGTAGCTGACTAACATTGGGGCGGAACGTGAAGCCTCTGAAGTTCTGCAGCACTCTGGTGAACAGATTCGGAGTCCCTGTGCCATACTGATAACTCAGAGATCTAAATCTGATTATCCTGAACTTTGCGGAGGAAGCTCTTTGTATTGATCACTTAACAGATTAACAGTCAATTGCATTAATAGTTGAACCTCAATGGATTGTCAGAGACAACAGTTCGGCCCTTTACAGCCTTCCCGGACTCGACAAAGATTTCAACACTTTCAGATCATAACCACTTATTTTGGGCAGGAGCTATTTCCAATGATTCTGCTGATCAATTGCTCTCTTCTGCTTTCCATCCACTCACAGACCCCCCCCCCCCCAACTCCCCCTGCCTCTGTGCTTGTTACATCTGTATTATTTTCCAGTTCCAATGAAATGTCACAGATTTGAAATGTTAAGTCTGCTCCTCTCTCCACTTGTGTTATCTGATTTACTGAGTATCCTCAGCAGACTCGCTTCATTTATTCCATATTTCTAACATACAACGTGCTTTGACTTTTGTAGTAACTGCTTGTTATCTAAAGTTATGTTGCAGAAAATGTGTACAAGATCAATATGGTCATTATATATATATATAGAAGCTTTTTGTTTAAAATCATCAGCGCCTGAATCAGGTTGTTATTGTTGACTAAAATCCCTTTGCAGTGATTGTAAACACTGGGGGCGGTATTCTTCCCCCCCCCCCCCCCCCCCCCCCAACGCCGGGTGGGGGAATCGCCAGGGCGCCGGGGTGCGAGTCGCGTCATGCCGCCCCGACCCCAGCACGCGATTCTCTCACCCCCCCCGAAACCAGCGGCGCAAGAATCGCGCCGGACCGCTCGGAGAATCGCCCCTCGCCATTTGCACCGATTCTCTGGCCCGGATGGGCCGAGCGGCCGCTCCGACCCGACAGGTTCCTGCCGGCGCCGTCCACACCTGGTCGCTGCCGGCGGGGAACTGTGCGGGAACGCTGGGAGGGCGGTCTGTGGGGGGGTGGGGATTCCTTCACCAGGGGGGGCCTCTGATGGGGTCTCGCCCGCGATCGAGGCCCACCAATCGGCGGGCCGGCCTCTCTGAAGGAGGACCTCCTTTGCTCCGCCGCTCCGCAAGATCCATCCGCCATCTTCCTGCTGGGCGGCCTCGGGGAGGACGGAAACCGCGCATGCGCGAGTGACGTCAATTACGCGACGCCGGCCGTGTCATTTACGCGGTGCCGGCCAGCGCGCGTATAAGACGCGACCCCGCTCCTAGCCCCCTGGGGATGGGAGAATAGGGGGCTGGGAGCGGACTCCGATGCCGGATTGAAACACTCCGGTTTTCACTCCGGCGCCGGGACGTTGTCTCCCTTTGGGAGAATCGTGCCCTGGGTATCCACATCAACCATCAACAGCAAAATCCTGCAAGTTCACTGGTTAAACAACACTTTAAACAAGTTACCGGGCTGATCCGGCCTCCTGGAACCGCAATGATTTCCCTTCAACACCCAACTTTTTACATCATTTCTTATCTTAGTCCATTTATGTTTCACTATTACAACATCCTCCTTTCACGTCCCTTTTTTAAAAAAAACTTCCTAACTTTTAAAAACAGTTTTCAAGCTGTCAAACAAATCATTGTGCTGAAGTTTTCGAAATTTATAAACTGTCAAAACCCACTTCTCAAACTGGAACGGCGATACTTTCACGTCAGTTTAGGCTGCTTATGTCTGATCCATTCTGACATGTTCAATGATAAAAACAGCACTGACCCTTTAAGATGCCACCTGTGCCCTCCCAATGGGAACTCCAAACTCACAGGACCTTGTTCCAATAATAAGAATCTTTATTGTCAAAGTAGGCTTACATTAACACTGCAACGAAGTTACTGTGAAAATCCCCTAGTTGCCACATTCCGACGCCTGTTCGGGTACACAGAGGGAGAATTCAGAATGTTCAAATTACCTAACTGCACATCTTTCGGGACAAGCTAGTTACAGAACCCGTTTGGAGCAATGGGACAATCAAATGCTGGTGAGGTCAGCTGGAATTAAAACGTTACTGGACACAGTTAATGTAACAATGTAAAGTGAAATCGGCAGCACTGCCTTCCCCAGTAGTTGGGCCAGAGATTCCTCCGACCCGTTCGATTGCTGCTCTTCCTGTTCCTGGACTCCAGTAGTTCTAATTGTCTCCCTCCAAACTGCCGAGTGCCCCACAGGAAAGTTCCTTCTGTGCTTGACTGGTGTACCCTCTGATTTGCAAACTCTGCCAATTCTTCCCAAAACTCCCAACATCAGCCTCAAGCGTGTGAAACAGTAAACTACACAGCATAAAATAACTCCCTTTATTCAGGCTCTGTTTGAATCGAGGATTTTCAGCCTGGGTATAACGCCCTAACTTGGGTGTTCAAATCGTTTGCACTGTTGACACAGCTCAAGACAATGAACAACATCAGTGATGGAATTGGAAATAGTGCAGTCAAGGGTAGCCTTGGGCGCAGAAGCGGAGAAGCTTTCCCGGCAGGAACATTATCAAAACTGGACTGATTTAGATCAATTCTTAAACTTAGGAGTAGAATAACTTATTTTTGCCAGTGCAGAAAGATTGAGAGCGATGAAATGATTGCAAAGCGTTCAATGGTCACCAAATTCACTCAGATAAGACGGCTGTGATGAGGAGTGGTGAGTATCGCAGTAGGATCATGAAAGGTTTTTATGGGCAGTGAAGAACATTCACAGTCACTGCCCTGCTTTCCAATCAATCAGAACTCAGGCTTTTTTCCTGATTTGTTCACTGGATGCGGACACCTCAGGAACAACCAGCATTTACTGCCCATCAACCAATCAACCTCGGGGAGGTCGCGGCATTTTTTGGACGCAAGAAGCCGGGAAATAATTCGACAATAAAACTAGAAATATATTTGTAACGAACATTCCGGCAGGTTACTCGTGAATTCCCGCCTGTGAATCACACAAATAGAGCAAGTGGAGTGTGGGGAGGAGTGGTGGGGGGGGGGGGGGGGGTGGAAGAGGGCAGGGGGAGGGTGTAAACAAACTTTCATGACCAACCTCGCGTCAGAAGAATCCGATTGAAGCCCCGTTTGATTGTAGGTGACCAGCCAAAATCTCAAGGAGACCAAGTCTGAAAGAAGCGGAACTGCACGGCTGGTCCCAAGTGACTGATATTGGGCCGGATGATAAGGCAAGCGAAAGAGGAAGCAAGTCAAACATTTAAATACTACATGATGTGGGGGTGGGAGGGGTGGGATGTTTCTGGCCAGAGGGATGAGCAGTTCCATTTTGGGAACAAAGTTTCACCTCCCCCCCCCACACCTATCTGACTTGAGGCAGTTAAGAGATAACCTGATAGAGTACAGGCCGATCTGGTAAATGAAGAAAGATTGTTTATGCTCATCAGGAATTTGATAGGAACTGAAGGGAAGCTTCTTTTAATTAAATTCATTCAATCATGGGATATGGGAAAGTTTAACATTCTAACCCTTCCCGCCTTGCCCAGGGGGTGGTGAGCTGCCTTCTCGAATGCAGCTAAGTGGCCTGTTCAGTGGGCAGTTAAGAGTGAGCCACATTGCTGTGGGTCATTTCTTTAATTCATTTACGGGATTATGGGCATCACTGGTTAGGCCATCATTTATTGTCCATCTCTACTTGCCCTGCAGAAGGTGGTGATGAGCTGCCTTCTTGATCCGCTGCAGTCTTTGAGGTGTAGGTACACCCACTGTGCTGTTAGGGAGGGAGTTCCAAGATGCTGCCCCAGCAATAGTGAAGGAACGGAGATATATTTCCATGGTGAGTGACTTGGAGGGGAACCTCCAGGTGGTGGGGTTCCCAGGTATCTGCTGCTCTTGTCGTTCCAGGTGGTAGAGGTCGTGAGTTTGGAAGGTGCTGTCGAAGGAGCCTTGGTGAGATACTGCAGTGCATCTTGTAGATGGTGCACACGGTTCATCGGTGGTGGAGGGTTTGAATGTTTATGGAAGGGGGAGCAATCAAGCGGGCTGCTGTAACCAAATATTATTTGGAATGTAACCAATCACTATTTGTTAATGTACCATTTGTCAATGTTCTCTGTTGATTATTCTTTTGTCTATGTACGTACTGTGTATGTTCCCTTGGCCACAGAAAAATACTTTTCATTGTACTTCGGTGCATGAGACAATAAATATCAATCAATCAATTGTCCTGGATGGTGTCAAGTTTCTTGAGTGTTGTTGGAGCTGTAATGGAGAGTATTCCATTAAACTCCTGACTTGTGCCTTGTAGATGGTGGACAGACTTTGGGGGTTCAGAAGGTGAATCCTACTTGCTGTAGGATTCCTAGCCTTTCACCTGCCCTGGTAGCCACAGTATTAATGTGGCTGGGTCCAGTTCAGTTTCTGGTCAATAGTAACCCCCAGGATGTTGATTGTGGGGATTGAGCGATGGTAATGCCATTGAATGTCAAAGGGCGATGGTTAGATCCTCTCTTGTAGGAGATGGTCATTGCCTGGCTCTTGTGTGAGACAAATATAACTTGCCATTCATCAGCTCAAGCCTGGTCCAGGTCTTGCTGCATTTGGACATGGACTGCTTCATTATCTGAGGAGTAGCGAATGGTGCTGAACATAGAACATAGAACAGTACAGCACAGAACAGGCCCTTCGGCCCTCGATGTTGTGCCGAGCAATGATCACCCTACTCAAACCCACGTATCCACCCTATACCCGTAACCCAACAACCCCCCCCCCCCCTTAACCTTACTTTTTAGGACACTACGGGCAATTTAGCATGGCCAATCCACCTAACCCGCACATCTTTGGATTGTGGGAGGAAACCGGAGCACCCGGAGGAAACCCACGCACACACGGGGAGGACGTGCAGACTCCGCACAGACAGTGACCCAGCCGGGAATCGAACCTGGGACCCTGGAGCTGTGAAGCATTTATGCTAACCACCATGCTACCGTGCTGCCCCTGTGACTTTGTGCAGTCATCCGCAAACATCCCCACTTGTGACCTTATGATGGAAGGGAGGTCATTGCTGAAGCAGCTGAAGATGGTTGGGCCGAGGACACTACCCAGAGGGACTCCTGCAGTGATGACCTGGAGTTGAGATGATTAACGTCCAACTACCACAACCATCTTCCTTTATGCCGGGTATGACTCCAACCAGCAGAGAGTTTTCCACCTGATTGCCATTGACTCCAGTTTAGCGAAGGCTCCTTGATGCCATACTTGATCAAACGCTGCCTTGATGTCAAGGGCAGTCACTCTCACATCACCTCTGGCATTCAGCTCTTTTGTTCATATTTGAACCAAGGCTGTAATGAGGTCAGGAGCCATGACTCTAGCGGAACCCAAACTGAGCGTCCGTGAGCAGGTTATTGCTGAGTAAGTGCCACTTGATAGCACTGTTGATGACTTCTTCCATCACTTTGCTGATGATGGAGAGTAGACTGATAGGGGGGTAATTGGCTGGGTCGGATTTGTGCTGTTTCTAAAAATCCTGGAATCTTGCGCAGACTTTAGCAACACCATGGCAACCATCCACAACCAGCCTGGTGATGTCAGGAATTGGAGTTTAATCTCCAGGACACTGCATTAATGTCTTGGATGATCCATTATGGAGGTGCGGGCAGTTGGAGGCCAGAGATCGGGTGATGAAACCTCGAGGAATCTGTCCCCCCAGAGTTGGCAACAGCGCTAAGGCAAGGATTGAGAAAATGCCACACATGCACAGGAGAGGGCATTCTTCAATGGCCAGCTGAATGAAGATCATTCTTGGAAAGAAGCAAGTAACTTCAGCTCTGTCTTCAGTTGTCCACTGGAGAGTGCTCACTGCACCCACGTTGTACATTCCAAAGTGTTCACATCTGTCATGAGAGTACCTTTAAGAAATGGGTGTTTAAGAAATATACCTTTAAGAAATGGGTGTTTATCAATGATGTCAGAGTGTGGGTGGAGCTGGGTGATCTGTCAGCTTTTTACTTTTGTTTTAGGCTGATTGCTGAAGGGTGTGTTTCAGTTTTGTTTTCAGAGTTGGAGCTGAAGCCAGGCAGAGCAGGTGTGCTGCTGTTCTCTCTGCCATGAAAAGACTATCTCTTGATCATTTGGTGAATTCAGAATTGTAAGTGTTCTCCGTAGTGAATGTAAACCTGATGTGCTTCTGTTAAAAGGTGTTTCTTTTGTCTTCTGGATGTTGTTTGGGAAGTTATTAAGGATTACTTAGTGTTGTATTCTTTGGGTGTTGTATTTGAATTGATGGTTGCTAAGATGCTCACTGTATGTTTTAAAAAGGTTAGCTTGAGTTCATGGAATAGTCTTGGTTTTGCTTTAAAAAATACTTTTCCATTTCTGCTGTACCACACCTGTAGAGTGGGCCGTGTGCTCCCCATACCACAATCTATGAAAAGTTGTGGGTCAGATGAACTCCATGATACACTTTGAGGTTCTCTAAACCCTGGCCCATAACACATCCTTTTTTTTTTTTTTTTTTTTTTTTTTTTTTTTTACGAGATTTCATATTTTATTTCAGAAGATTCAATTTGGGGCAAAACTCAAAAGGTTGGAGTAGTCAGAACACAAAATGCTCACGTGGATATAATCTATTTGTTTCACATTAACATAGCCATTCAAAAGCTGCTAAAAATGATTCCTGCTCCAAGTTTAAAGTTCAAAAACAAAGTTCAGTTGAGGCTGTACTGATATCTGCCATAGGTCGCTTATCTGGATTGTTCATCTGCAGCCATTAAAACATGATTAGTTCATTCAGTCTTGAATTTCCCTCTTATATATGGGATACGGTCAACTATTACTTTCCAATCTGTTGCGTACACCAGTGCCACACAACCAACACCTCCCCATGTTGCCATTGTTGGAATCCAGTTCTTTATCAACTGGACGTATCTGGGACCGATTAATTTCGCCAACATCCCGGTGACCGCTCACTGACCCACTCCAGTGCCACACATAACACATCCTTAACCTTAAAAAGTGGAAGAATTATTTGCTGGGGGTGAGAAGAGTGCAGTTCCAAAAGTAATGAACAATAGGACCAAAACTGCATTAATTTTTTTTTTTATAAATTTAGATTACCCAATTATTTTTTCCAATTAAGGGGCAATTTAGCGTGGCCAATCCACCTACGCTGCACATCTTTGGGTTGTGGGGGCGAAACCCACGCAGACACGGGGAGAATGTGCAAACTCCTCACGGACAGTGACCCAGAGCCGGGATCGAACCTGGGACCTCAGCGCCGTGAGGCGGTTGTGCTAACCACTAGGCCACCGTGCTGCCCAAACTGCATTAATTACATCAAATTATTACGCTGTTTTCTAAATTGTGTACCAGTATAGAAAGAGGAACTGCACCGTTACATTTTCCACTCAGACTAACTCAGTCAATTACAGAAAATGAGGTTTCCTTCCGATCACTCAACCTCTCGAAACAATTCACATCAGATGTCTGAAGGCACTTTAGGCTGCTATTTCACAACAGCAATAGCTATTGCACCAATAGAAACTTGCACTTTTTCCATTCCGCAGTCCAAATGACACATTCTCAGTGTGATACGAGGAATTCCGATTAAACGGTGTGTTCGGAGTGGAGCAAATGGCAATGAGACACCCCCTGAAGGTGGCCCACAGTTCGCCCCACCCCGTTTTTAGAAACATTTTTTTATTAAGGCATTTGTATAGATATTGAACACAAACCAACATAATAGTAAGAACAAACAGAAACTTTATAATAAATAAATAACTACCCGAACGCCCCAACCTCTTTGCCGTTCCCCTCTTCCAAACCTGCCTTCCCTGTTTTAAACAGATGGCCTAACTCCTGCTCCTAGTTCTTATGTTCTTATGTTTAGGCAAACTTAATTTTTTACAGTCTGAGGAACTCCGCCAGTTCGCTCACCCACACCCCCCCGGTTTCAGTGGCTACGAGTCCCTCCACCCGAGGAAATTCCATCTCCGAGCTATCCGGGAGGCAAAGGCCAGGACATCGGCCTCTCTCACCCCAATGGACTCTTGGGTCTTGTCCGACACACCGAACATCGGCACTTCTGGACTCGGGACCACCTTCAACCACAGCACCTCAGACATCACATCTGCGAACCCCTGCAGTTTTGGACATGCCCAAAACATGTGGACATGGTTCGCTGGCATCGCCCACACCTGCCCTCCATCCCCTCACAGAACCAACTCACCCTGGCCACCGTCAAAAGCGTCCTGTGAACTACTTTAAACTGGATAAGGCCTTCCGCACGACGAGGATGCATTCAGCCTCATCAGAGCCTCCTCCCGCAGTCCAGCCACCATCCCCCCATCCCAGCTCCTACCCCCATTTCCTCCTGATTTCTCCTATCGGGCCTCCCTCCCAGTCCATTAACACCTTGTAGTTCTCGGATACCTTGCCCTCGCCCTCCTTCAACACCACCTTACCCTGTAATCCCGGGAACGGCAGATTGGGAAGGGATTGCCCTGCTTCCTCACACATAGTCCCATTCCTGTAAGTATCAGAAGCCGTTCCCATTGGGCAGCTCATATTCCTCCTCCAATTCCTCTAAACTCAAAAAAGCTGACACCCCCCCCCCCCCTCAAACATGTCCCTAAACTGCTTAATCCCTGCCCGTCGCCTACCCCTGAAACCCCGGATCCAACCCCCCCCCCCCCCCCCCCCCCCGCCTCCCCCGGTGCAAATGTATGATTACAAAAATCGGTGCCCACACCGAGGCACCTTCCAGCCTCAGAAGCCCCCCCACACCCGCAGGGCCGCCACCACCACAGGGCCCGTGGAGTACTTGGCCGGCGAGAGTGGCAGATGCGCCGTCAACAATGCCCCTAATCTCGTAGCGTTACAAGAGGCCGTCGCCATCCGCCCCCACGCCGACTCCTCTCCCATTACCCACTTCCTAACTATGGCTACAGTCGCTGCCCAGTAATAATTCATTATGTTCGGCAAGGCCAGCCAGCCCCGCCCCACCCGCTCCAACAACACCTTCTTTACCCGTTGGGCACATCCACCTCTTGAAATCCCCCCCCTCATCTGATCCACCAGCCGCCCCAGATTCAGACTGTGCAGCTGTTTCCAGCCCTCTGCCACCGGGATTCCCAAATACCTGGAACTCGCCCCTCCCACCTTGAACAGCAGCTCTCCCAGCCTCTTCTGCTCCCAGACCTCGATCGGGAACTCCTCACTCTTCCCCATGTTTAGCTTATATCTGGAAAACTGACCAAACTCCTCCAAAATCCCCCAAATGCCTCCCAGCGGGTCTGAGATATAAAGCAACAGGGTGTCCTCATATAGCGAGACCTTGTGTTCGCCCCCCCCCCCCCCCCCAATCCCTCTCCAGAGGCTGGTTTAGCACACTGGGCTAAATCGCTGGCTTTGAAAGCAGACCAAGGCAGGCCAGCAACACGGTTTGTATTCCCGTACCATCCTCCCCGAGCAGGCGCCGGAATGTGGCGACAAGGGGCTTTTCACAGTAACTTCATTTGAAGCCTACTTGTGACAATAAGCGCTTTTCATTTTCATTTCATTTCATTTCTCCAACTCCTTGACGCTCTAAGCGCCATTGCCAATGGCTCTATTGCCAAGGCAAAGAGGACCGGGCAGAGTGGGCACCCCTGCCTTGTCCCGCAGTGGAGCCCAAAGTACCCCGAGCTCACCCGAATCGATACACTAACGACCAGCACAATACGTGGACCCAGTCTACAAACCCCTGCCTGAACCAAAACCATAGACCATAAACCATAGAATTTACAGTGCAGAAGGAGGCCATTTGGCCCTTCGAGTCTGCACCAGTCCTTGGAAAGAGCACCCGATTTAACCTCACACTTCCATTCTATCCCTGTAACCCCACCTAACTTTTATTTTGGACACCAAGGGCAATTTAGCATCTCCAATCCACCTAACCTGCACATCTTAGGACTTGTGGGAGGAAACCGGAGCACCCGGAGGAAACCCGCGCAGACACGGGGAGAACGTGCAGACTCCGCACAGACAGCGACCCAGCGGGGAAATCGAACCTGGGACCCTAGAGCTGTGAAGCAACAGTGCTAACCACTGTGCTACCGTGCTGCCCACCCGTCCCAATACTTCCCACAAGAACTTCCATTCCACTAGGTCGAACGCCTCTCTGCGTCCATTACAACCGTCACCTCCACATCCTGTTCCTCCGGGGGCATGATTACCACAATCAGGAATCTACAGATATTCGCCGACATTCGTCTCCCCTTTCTGAACCACGGCTGGTCTTCCCCTGTCAGCCCGGCACACAGTCCTCAATTCGCTAAGCCAAGATCTGTGCCAACAATTTGGCGTCCACATTTAGCAACGATAGAAGGCTACAGGACCCACACCATTCCGGATATTTATCCTTCTTTAATATTAAGGATGTGGACGTCTGCGATAATATAGGGGCAAGTTCCCCCTTATCCCTTGCCTCATTAATAATAATAATCTTTATTCGTGTCACAAGTAGGCTTACATTAACACTGCAATTAAGTTACTGTGAAAAGCCCCTAGTCGCCACATTCCGGCGCCTGTTCGGGTACACAGAGGGAGAATTCAGAATGTCCAATTCACCTAACACCTTGTCTTTCGGAGACTTGTGGGAGGAAACCGGAGCACCCGGAGGAAACCCACGCAGACACGGGGAGAACGTGCAGACTCCGCACAGACAGTGACCCAAGCCGGGAATTGAACTGGGTCCCCGTCACCGTGAAGCAGCAGTGCTAACCACTGTGCGACCGTGCCGCCATGCTCTTACCAGCAGGGGCCCCAGCAAACGTCTCACAACATTCTACAGGAAACCCATCCGGGCCCAGGGCCTTCCCAGCCTGCATCATTCTCATGCCCCCCCTTTACCTCCATCAGTCCAATGGGGGCCCCCAGTCCCTCCACCAGGTCCTCCTCTACCTCGGGGAATCCAACCCATCCGGGAATCGCTGCATTCCCTCCTCCCCGGGTGGGGGCTCTGATCCGTAGAGCCTCTTATAAAACTCCTCGAACATCCCATTCACCCCCAGCAGGTCCATGACCACACCTCCCCTCCCATCCTTCACCCTTCCGATCTCCCTCGCCGCCTCCTGCTTCCCGGGTTCGTGCGCCAGCACCCTACTAGCCTCCTCCTCATACTCGTACGCTGCCCCTCTGGCCCTCCGCAAATGCCCCACCACCTTCCCCATGGATACCAGCCCAAACTCCAGCTGGAGCTTCTGCCTCTCCTTCAACAATTCTGCCTCCGGGGCCTCCGAAAACCTTTTGCCCACCCTCAGAATCTCATCCACCAGCCTTGCCACCTCGTGCCATCCTTTCCCTCTGCGCCCGGCTCGAGTGCGTTTCTTGCCAAAAGGACACGTCCGCCTTCAAGCTCCTCAAGTGCACGGACATGCGCGACCGTTTAACCGGTCCATTCAGCCCTCTCACGCCCTCCTCCAGGACAACCCTCAGACGTCCACCGTCACCAACTCCCTTCCTGCTGCACCACAGCAGACACACCTTTGTCAGCAGCCCCCCCCCCGAATAAAACAACAATCCCAACCCCCTATACTACACTAACCAAATGGTCGCCCCCTACTGCGCTCCCGTTAACGAGCCTAACGAGAGCCTCCCGTTAACGAGAGTTAACAGGCTAGCCTGGCAGCCCTCGCCCATGGCGTCTAAACCTCCTACTGCCCCACTGATTTCCCCCCGCTCACTCACCTCCGTTGCTCAAACAACACTGAAATAAGAAAAAGATGTTCTCGCCCTCCACGTTCCCTAAACATCACGCCACCAAACCCAACAAGACCTCTCAACGAAGAGAGATTCTCCCATAGCCAACAAACAAAACGTGGAGATGCCGGCGTTGGACTGGGGTGAGCTCAGTAAGAAGTCTTACAACACCAGGTTAAAGTCCAACAGGTTTATTTCAAACACTAGCTTTCGGAGCACTGCTCCTTCCTCAGGTGAATGGAGAGGTATATTATACCTCCATATACCTCTCCATTCACCTGAGGAAGGAGCAGTGCTCCGAAAGCTCGTGTTTGAAACAAACCTGTTGGACTTTAACCTGGTGTTGTAAGACTTCTTACTGTACAACAAACAAAAGGCAGTAAATACATTTAAAGACGGTGAAAACCAACATCTCCACACCCCTCCTCCACCCTCTCCTGCCTGTCCATTATCTCTTAAAAACTCCATCGCCTCCTCTGGTATCCTAAAATAATGTTCTCGGCTGTTGCGAGTCACCCAGAGGCGGGCCAGGTACAGCATCCCGAAATTCACCCCCTTCTTAAAGAAGGGCAGCCGTCACCCGATTGAACCCAGGTCCGCGCCCAGGTCCTGGTACATCCAGAACTCAATACCGTCCCAGGTGCACCTCCTCGTCTGCCCTGTTCACTGCAACATCTTCTCCATATTGAGGAACCGATGCAGTCGCCACCATCGCCCTCGGCCGCTCGATCGCCTGCAGCTTCCTCATCAGCCCCCTATGCGCCTGGTCAACCTCCAGGGGCCAGTCAAAGGCCACCCCGCCCCCCCCTCATCAGATTCTCCAGCATCTTGGTTATGAAAAAATGAAATGAAATGAAAATTGCTTATTGTCACGAGTAGGCTTCAATGAAGTTACTGTGAAAAGCCCCTAGTCGCCACATTCCGGCGCCTATTTGGGGAGGCTGTTACGGGAATCGAACCGTGCTGCTGTATGTATGAGCCAGCGTGCGCTCCCTCAACGCCCTCGGGCATCCCCACAATTCTTCTCCGGGAGCAGTTCTCCAGGTCCTCCATACAGCCGCTTCTGGGTCTCCCGCATCATTCCGATCTTGGCCGCCAACATGGTAAGCTGCTCCTCGTGCTCCCCCACTGCTTCCTCCACTTTCCAAATGGTCTGGCGCTGGGACTGCAGACTCTCTTCCACCCGATCAGTTCCACCAACTTGGCTAGGTCCTCCTGGGCTGCCCTTCTCTGCCGGCTGAAATTTTCATTTCAGAAGTCCACCAGCTGCTCCGTTGACCACTGGGCAGGCAGGGCTGACCCTTGACCCTCCACCACCTTGGCCTGTGGTGAATGAAGATTCTCTTGCTCCAACAGCTCCCTCCTTCTCGACCCACCTCTCGTCCATGGATCCATCCACCTGCACCACGAGTGGAGTTTAACTTTCCTCAATCAACTCTACACCTTTTTCCACCAAAATATCTGCCCCGCAAAACGGGGAAAAGGACCAAAAAACCGCCATGAGCGGGAGCTGCCAAATGTGCGACCACTGGCACCATGGCCGTCACCGGAAGTGAGTTCACCCCCACACCTGAGAAATTCTGTCTGTGCAAGAAGAAAAGTTGGATTAAGTTAGAAACAGACAGGACTTTCTGCTGTTTACCCAATTCTGGATGTGGGTGTCGAAGATTTAAGGCATGGAAAACTAAACACCAAGGGTAAAAATAGAAGAAGAAGCTAGAAAGTGCTTTAGAAATGGAAATTTCTGTGTTTCGGAGCTCCCTATGCATTCCGCAGCCAATTAAGTTCTTTTCAAAATATAATCACATTTGTACTGCGGCAAACGCGGGAGTCAATCTGTGCACAGTGCGATCTGTAATGTGATGGTGATCGGATTATCCACTTTTATTGATGTTAGCTGAATATCAGCCTGGACATCAGGAAGGACTCCCCCTGCTCTTGCTCAAAAATGTTAATACTGTAATAATCTTTATTATTGTCACAAGTAGGCTTACAACACCGCAATTATGTTACTGTGAAAAGCCCCTAGTTGCCACATTCCGGCGCCTGTTCGGGTACACTGAGGGAGAATTCAGAACGTCCAATTCACCTAACAGCACGTCTTTCAGGACTTGTGGGAGGGAACCGGAGCGCCCGGAGGAAACCCACGCAGACACGGGGAGAACGTGCAGACTCCGCACAGACAGTGACCCAAGCTGGGAATCGAACCCGGGACCCTGGAGCTGTGAAGCAACAGTGCTACCCACTATGCTACCGTGCCGCCCATTCATTGCAGTGTTAATGTAAGCCTACTTGTGACACTAATAAAGATTATTATTATTATTTATGACCATGTGAGGGCCTTCAGGTCAACACATCACTGGAAGGCGGCAGCTCCTGCATTGCAGCACTCCCCCCAGCGCTGCACCAGGTATGATGGCTGCACTCCCCCCAGCGCTGCACCTGGTGTGACGGCTGCACTCCCCCCAGCGCTGCACCAGGTGTGACGGCTGCACTCCCCCCAGCGCTGCACCTGGTGTGACGGCTGCACTCCCCCCAGCGCTGCACCAGGTGTGATGGCTGCACTCCCCCCAGCGCTGCACCAGGTGTGACAGCTGCACTCCCCCCCGGGCTGCACCAGGTGTGACGGCTGCACTCCCCCCAGCGCTGCACCAGGTGTGACGGCTGCACTCCCCCCAGCGCTGCACCAGGTATGATGGCTGCACTCCCCCCAGCGCTGCACCAGGTGTGACGGCTGCACTCCCCCCAGCGCTGCACCAGGTGTGATGGCTGCACTCCCCCCAGCGCTGCACCAGGTATGATGGCTGCACTCCCCCCAGCGCTGCACCAGGTGTGACGGCTGCACTCCCCCCAGCGCTGCACCTGGTGTGACGGCTGCACTCCCCCCAGCGCTGCACCAGGTGTGACGGCTGCACTCCCCCCAGCGCTGCACCAGGTGTGACGGCTGCACTCCCCCCCGGGCTGCACCAGGTGTGACGGCTGCACTCCCCCCAGCGCTGCACCTGGTGTGACGGCTGCACTCCCCCCAGCGCTGCACCAGGTGTGACAGCTGCACTCCCCCCCGGGCTGCACCAAGAGCGACGGCCTGGACTTTGTGCTCCTGCCTGTGAAACTAGTTTTGAATCACAGCCTTCTGACTCAGAAACTACGCCAAGAAAATGACAAACACTTCAGCAAAGCTTTGAATCAGTTCTGGGAAGAAACAGTCAGAGCTGGTCGTCATGCAAGAATCTGGGAGGGACTTCGAAAATGGACAAGAACAAGTTATTGCCTCAGAAAGGCTTCCTGGTTATTAATTTTTTACCATTGACCAAATGAGTTTAAATGGGCAGGTTCTCCTGAATGAGTGAAAAATCAAGTCGGGTTTGGCTACATTTAAAATCCAGAGCTAAAGAAGCTGGATTCTTCCAATATCTGTGGCAGCCGGACTGGGGCAGAATGATCAGATTGGGGGGGGGGAAGCAGGGTTAAAGGGTAGACAGAGAGAAGTTGAAGCTCGCTGATCTCCCCATTTAATTTTGTGCACCAGATCAAAATTTCCAGGCTCATTGCAGGCTCCGGGAAAAAGATATTTAAATTGTGGTAAAACCTGGCTTTTCTGTGAAGTTGCACTTTTTAACCTTCTGTTAAACATGTAATTGGTGCATTCAGCGCAGGACAGGACTGGAATGCTTTACTTATTGCAGCAGGTTGTGTATAAGGTTAAAAGCTGAAATTTTAATTTAAAATATTTAAGGGGCCATTTTTCTTACACCAGAAACAGCAAGTGTTTTTTTTTTTCGGTAAACCATCGACAAAAACAGCGCTTTATTATTGACCAACTCTAGGAAGCATTCTGGAGGTGAAGCATACAAAAGGATTGCAGTATAAAAGTCAGAAAGTCGCACTGCAATGATATCGTTTCTTGGGCGTGAGACCATACCCCAAGTGCTATGTAACAGTTTTGGCCTCCTGACCTAAAGAAAAATATATTTGCCCTCGAGGGGTGCAGTGGAGGTTTATTAGATCGAGTCCCTGTGCAAGAGGACCTTAGTAGACCGGGAGTTTAGGAAATTTCAGTGAAACTTATGAAATTCTGATGGAGCTTTAGAGTCGATGTTAAGAGGATGGTTCACCTGACAGGTGATCTGGAACTGGGGGTAACAGTCTCAGATCAGTGATGTGGAGAAATGTCTTCACTCATGGCCTTGTAAATCTGGAAATTCTCTGTCTTAGGACCCCACTGACGTCGTTTATCTTCAAGACAGAGACCCCGATAGGTTAGTGGTTTCGGAGAAGGTGGAGAGATACAGGGATAGGTTCCACCTCTGCTTCGATTTTGAATGTTCTTGGAGGCCAGTGTTTCAGCAACATCACCAGATGTTGAAAGAAAAGTGTGTTGTTCCTCGTGTCTTAATAAAGCTCGTAGTGTCAAAGGTGGAGAAGATGCTTTATTGTGAATTCGTTCTCTCTTCAGAGGTTAACTTACGGCTACCTCAAATGCTGCCTGCCTGTGTGTCTGTGTCCTGCTCCCAGTTCTGCCTTCCGTGAAGTGTCTGCTCACTTCCTGTCCCTGTGTATTTATAGCTCTCCCGTGCTCCCTCTAGTGCTTGCTCAGTTGTATTGCATCTACTCAGATCTACAATCACCACAAAAAGCACATAAAATCGGGAGGGGGGTTGGGGGTCTTCCAACTTCCTTTGAGAGCTGGGGAAACAACAAGTTCTGTCCTGGATGATCAAAGACATCTGCCTCTTGCAGCCACTTGCATTTTTACAGTGTGCCAGGGATCACCTAACATCTCATTCTGTGACTCAGCTCGTTAGCATGCAAGCCTTGGTACTGAGTCGTACTGAGTCGCACAAGGAAATATTAGGGCAGATGAATAAACGCACATACAAGAGAGCACAATATTATCACATTACATCCTGTCATGAATAAAGAGACCAGATGTCATGCTGTGGGTGGGGTTCTTTATTTTCCCCTTATTCATTCCTGGGATGTGGGGGTCGCTGGCTGGGTCACCATTTATTATCCATCCCGGAGGGCATTTAAGAACCAACCACATTTCTGTGGGGCTGGAGTCACATGTAGGCCAGACCAGGTAAAGACGACAGATTTCCCAATGAACCAGATGGGTTTTTACGACAATCGACAATGGTTTTGCGGTCATTAGATTTTTAATTCCAGATTTTTGTTTTAATGAATTCAGATTCCACCATCTGCCGCGATGGGATTCGAACCCCAGGTCCCCAGACCATTTCCCTGGGTCTATGGATTACTAGTCCAGCCGCAGTACCACCACGCCACTGCCTCCCCCTAGTTTGATCTATGTTTGCAAGAGATATTGGGCCACAAGTCGCTGTGAATCACAGGATTGTTCCAGACCAGAAGGAGGTCATCGGTCCATTGTGTCTGCACCAGCTCTCCAAATTAGCATTGTGACTTACAGTGCCTTTCTCCTGCCCTTCCTCCATGACCCTGTGCAATTTTTCTATTAAAATAATCGTCTAATGTCCTAGGGCGGCACGGTAGCACAGTGGTCAGCACCTTTGCTACACAACTCCAGGGCCCCAGGTTCAATTCCCGGCTTGGGTCATCGTCTATGCGGCGTCTGCACGTTCTCCCCGTGTCTGCGTGGGTTTCCTCCGGTTTCCTCCCACAAGTCCCTAAAGAAGTGCTGTTAGGTGAATTGGACATTCTGAATTCTCCCTCCGTGTACCCGAACAGGTGCTGTAGTGTAACTTCATTAGAGTATTAATGTAAGCCTACTTGTGACACTAATAAAGATTATTTTGAATGGGCAGCATGGTGGCTCAGTGGGTTAGCCCTGCAGCCTCACGGCGCTGAGGTCCCAGGTTCGATCCCGGCTCTGGGTCACTGTCCGTGTGGAGTTTGCACATTCTCCCCGTGTTTGTGTGGGTTTCGCCCCCACAACCCAAAGATGTGCAGGCTAGGTGGATTGGCCACGCTAAATTGCCCCTTAATTGGAAAAAATGAATTGGGTACTCTAAATTTAAAAAAAAAAGATTATTTTGAATGCTCCGATTGAACCTGCCTTCCACATCTGAACCATTCGCTGTGTGAAAAGGTTTGTTCTCATATCACATTTGCTTCTTTTGCAAATCACATCAAAATTGAGCCTTCTCGTCCTTGAACCTTTTACGAGGGGGAACAGGGGCTCCCAGTCTACTCTGTCCAGTTCCCTCATGATTTAGAGCATCTCTATCAAATCTCCTCTTAACCTTCTTCTCTTCAAGGTGAACAGTCCCAACCTCTCCAATCGAAGCTTCTCATCTGTGGAACCATTCTTGTCAGCCTCTTTAAAAAATGTACATTTTATTCCCCCCCAATTAAGGGACAATTTAGCGCGGCCAATCCACCTACCCTGTACATCTTTGGGTTGTGGGGGTGAGACCCACGCAGGCACAGGGAGAATGTGCAAAATCCACATGGACAGTGACCCAGAGCCGGGATCGAACCTGGGACCTCGAAGTCGTGAGGCCTTGTAAATCTCTTCTGCACTCTTTCCAATGTGTTCATATCTTTCCTATAGTGTGGCGCCCAGAACTGGCCACAATCCTATGTGTAGTGATATCATGGTTGTGTTGTAATTCACCGACTGACCACTAGAAGTCTCACTAGTATATAAGTGAATGTTAGAGTCAGGTGATGGCAGACTGGCTGGAGGGATCTGAAGAGAGAGTTTGCTTGTGCATGTTCAAACTGTTATTCATCTGTTGTTATGTATATAGTTTACCTACAGTTAATGCTAATAAATCGTTTATAGCTTGAGCTACAAGTCTTCTTGTAATATAAATCAGGCCATCCGACAAGAACATTACACTAGGGACCAGTTTAGTTCAGTTGGCAGGACAGCTGGTTCAAGAGGGGGGGCACGGTGGCACAGTGGTTAGCACTGGGACTACGGCGCTGAGGACCAGGGTTCGAAACCCGGCCCTGAGTCACTGTCCGTGTGGAGTTCGCACATTCTCCCCGTGTCTGCGTGGGTTTCACTCTCACAACCCAAAGATGTGCAGGTTAAGTGGATTGGACACGCTAAATTGCCCCTTAATTGGAAAAATAAATAATTGGGCCCACTAAATTTATTTTTAAAAGGACAGCTGGTTCATGATGCAAACCGAGGCTAACAGAGTGGATTCAATTCCCGTACCGGCTGAGACTGGTCATGAAGGCCCCGCCGCCTTTATAACCTTGCCTCTCAGGTTAAATCACCACCAGTCAGCTCTCCCCCCCTCAAAAGGGGAAAGCAGCCAAAGGTCACCTGGGACTGTGGCGACTTAACTAACTTGACACAATACTTCAGTTGAGGTCTAACTAGAGTCTTGTTTAAGTTCAGCATGACCTCTTCACTCTTGTACTCTATGCCTCTATTAATAAAGCCCAGGACACTATCTGCTTTATTAACTGCTCTTTCTTCCACCACCGACCACCTTCGGTGATCTATGTACACACACACCCAGGTCCCACTGCTCCTGCGCCCATTTGGACATTATTTTATTTTGTCTCTCCATCTTGTTCCTATCAAAATGCATCAACTCACACTTCTCTGCATTCATCGTCTTCTGCTACCTATCTATGGGAGTGAATCTAATGGCTTCTGTCCATAGACACACCCCCCCCCCCCCCCATTGTATAGTTAGGTGTTTAAATTCTTTTTAAAAACTAAATAAGAGTACCCAATTATTTTATTTCCAATTAAGGGGCAATTTAGCATGGCCAATCCACCTACGCTGCACCTACGCTGGGGCTGGTTTAGCTCACTGGGCTAAATTGCTGGCTTTTAAAGCAGACCAAGCACGGTTCAATTCCCGTACCAGCCTCCCTGGACAGGTGCCGGAATGTGGCGACTAGGGGCTTTTCACAGTAACTTCATTGAAGCCTACTCGTGACAATAAGCGATTTTCATTTCATTTTCATCTTTGGGTTGCGGGGGCGAAACCCACTCAGACACGGGGAGAATGTGCAAACTCCACACGGACAGTGACCCAGAGCCGGGATCGAACCTGGGACCTCGGCGCTGTGAGGCAGCAGTACTAACCCACTGTGCCACCTTGCCACCCAGGTGCTTAGTGAGCTACACCGGGAGCAGCAGGGAAGGTGGGACCCAAGGGAAAGGGGCAAAATAGCTCCTTAACCAAACAAAGGACTGAATGATGGAGAAATGGGCAGCGCAGGAACTGAGAGAAAGTGCAAGTTAGGATGGGTGAATTCAATGTCAAATCAGGTCCCGAAAGAGGAACAAAAAGAAGCAAAGAAAGACTGGTTTGAGAGAGAGAGAGAGAGAGAGAGAGAGAGAGAGGACAGAATGGAAAAAGACAAAATAAAATGTTCTTCATACCTCCGTCAATTAAAGGTTGAAGGAATGAGAGCATATGTGCTCGTAACAGTTAACTTTCAGCATCAGAGTCATCGTTTGACAGTAATTAACACTTATCACCAAGTTAACAAGATACTCAGACTGATAAAGGTTTCATGTTTTGTAGTAACCTTAATTTGTATTCTACCAGACAAATCCAGCAACTTCACACCATTCAATAAATTTCAATGGTGACAGCTATAAATTGAAAGTGGGCGCCCTCGACACCGAGACCAAGTTTGCCTTTCGCAAACTTCCCTCCAAAACATTTACAAGGCTGAAGAATGAAAGGAAAAAAACCATCTCATCTCTGCAACAGGCTGAAGTGACAGAAGTCACATTTGCAGCGACTGGCGAAAAGGGAAGTTGAAAATGGCACAGAGATTGGGGTGGGGGAAGGGAAGGGAATGGCCTTCCATCTCGTCTTAAACACGCGCATTGACAAACATTGCTTTCAGAACAGAAGTTCTGAAACTTCATGGGCACTGCAAAAGTTACCACTGCCTCACAGAAATGCACCGAGTCGTCCTCACACAGCACCTGCAAAGGAGCTTGCAATCTCCGCACTTAACAACTGTGTTAATCACATTCCAAAACTAGTGATGAAGGGACAATTGCTGAGTAATCTTTATTGTTTGTTCCTCTTTGTTGCAAATCAACAAGTTACTACTTTCAAAACCTCAATTTAGCAGCAGAATACTGAGCCATATTAAAGATATATATGTGTGGAATCACAGAATGATCTGGAACCAGACCATTCTATTCTAAAGTGCGGCAGTAATGGCAGTAACCACCCACTTCCCCCTTATTATTTTAGTGTGGTTGAAATGCTGCTGAAACATGCACTCTGCATCATTCCTGCTTTTCCTGCCTAACATACGACGACGATGAATCTATTAGAGACATCAGTCGATTGCCAGGGATTAGGAAGACAATGTGACTATTGACTGTTTTGCCTCACTGGCTGAGGACAGTTTGAAAATCCTGGCTTTAAACATTCAATCCATTAGTCAGCTTTCACAATGATGTGCAAGTTAGGTGGATTGGCCTTTCTGAATTGCGTTTTATTTTCCAACGGCTAGGTGGGGTGCTCTTTCAGAGGGTCAGTGCAGATTCGATGGGCCGAATCTGGGGGCAGCGCGGCGACGCAGTGGTTAGCACTGCTGCCTCACGGCGCTGAGAACCCAGGTTCGATCCCGGCCCCGGGTCACTGTCCGTGTGGAGTTTGCACATTCTTCCCGTGTCTGTGTGGGTCTCACCCCCACAACACAAAAGATGTGCAGGGTAGGTGGATTGGCCCCTTAATTGGGAAAAAAAAATTTTACATTTTTTTTTTCAAAATTCAAAATTCAAAATTCCGCACTGTCTGTGTGGAGTCTGCACGTTCTCCCCGTGTCTGCGTGGGTTTCCTCCGGGTGCTCCGGTTTTCTCCCACAGTCCATAAATGCACAGGTTAGGTGGATTGGCCATGATAAATTGCGCAAAAGGTTACTGGGTCATGGGGATAGGGTAGAGTCGTGGGTTTGGGTAGGGTGCTTTTTCCCAGGGCCGGTACAGACTTGATGGGCCGAATAGCCTCCTTCTGCACTGTAAATTCTATGATTCTATTTTTTTTTTCAATAAATTTAGAGTACCCAATTATTTTTCCCAATTAAGGGGCAATTTAGCGTGGCCAATCCACCTACCCTGCACATCTTTGAGTTGTGGGGGTGAAACCCACACAGACACGGGGAGAATGTGGAAACTCCATACGGACAGTGTCCCAGGGCGGGGATTCGAACCCAGGTCCTCAGCGCCGCAGTCCCTGTGCTATCCACTGCGTCACATGCCGCCCTCCATGATTCTATTCTATGTGCCAGCAATTGTGCAAATGTGCAGGGCAGCACAATAATACAGTGGTTAGCACTGCTGCTTCACAGCGCTAGGGACCCGAGTTCGATTCCCAGCTTGGGTCACTGTGCGGAGTCTGCACGTTCTCCCCGTGTCTGCGTGGGATTCCTCCGGGTGCTCCGGTTTCCTCCCACAAGCCATGAAAGACGTGCTTGTTAGGTGAATTGGACATTCTGAATTCTCGCTCTGTGTACCCGAACAGGTGCCGGGGTGTGGCAACTAGGGGCTTTTCACAGTAACTTCACTGGAGTGTTTTTTAAAATAAATTTAGAGTACCCAGTTACTTTTTCCAATTAAGGGGCAATTTAGCGTGGCCAATCCACCTACCCTGCACATCTTTGGGTTGTGGGGGTGAAACCTGTGCAGATACGGGGAGAACGGGCAAATCTACATCTACTGATTCCTCGTCCTCAGCCCAGGTCCTCGGGCACCGTCGGCAGCAATGCTAACCACTGTGCCGCCCTAACTTCACTGCAGTGTTAATGTAAGCCTACTTGTGACACTAATGAAGATTTTTAGAATTGCCATTTGCTGATTGGTAAATATTTTTTATTTTTTTTAAAATTTAGATTAGCCAATTATTTTTTCCAATTAAGGGGCAATTTAGCGTGGCCAATCCACCTACTCTGCACATCTTTGGGTTGTGGGGGCGAAACCCACGCAGACACGGGGAGAACGTGCAAACTCCACACGGACAGTGACCCAGAGCCGGGATCGAACCTGGGACCTCAGCGCCGTGACTGATTGGTAAATATTATCTGTCAGATTAAGCCACCTTCTCAATGCTGTCTGCATCAACTTGGTCAATATGCAAAAACTAGATTGGGTAAATCCTGTTTGACAGCTCGGAGTGTAATTAGTTGTCAAAGAGGAATCAGTAGATGTAGAGTTCCAATGATCCTGTTTTTCCAAAAGGCATTTGCTAAGGTGCCACACAAAAGATTAATTGGGAAGATAAGGGCATATGGAGTTGTGGATATGGATATTGATAGAGAATTGGTTCATGGATACAAAGCAGAGTGTTGGCATTTGTGTTACTTTTTAAAAGAGTAACAATTTTTTTTCCCAAATGAGGAGTAATTTAGCGTGGCCAATTCTCCTACCCTGCACATCTTTGGGTTGTGGGGGCAGATGCTGTAGCCGTCACCTCGCTGATCGAATCCCATTCTACTCAACCTGCACTGCACCCTCTCCAGGGCTTTGACATTCTCTCCAAAGTGCAGCGGCCAGAGTTCAACAGAATACCTCCGCTGAGGTCAAACCAGCGATCGATAAAAATTATTTCTGTCTCGTGCATCATGGTACAGTTGAAATGAATGTTGCACTGTCAGAGATGCTGTCATTTGCATGTGACATTAAACTCCTTCGCTGCTATTAGGTTCAGGTGGCAGATCCCATGACACAACCTCAACAAAGAGCAGGAAAGTTATTCTGGGTGGTAATCAATATTTACAGCTCAAATCAGCATCAAAATACAGATTATCTGCTCATTATCACGTTGCTGCTTGTGAAAGCTGCTGGGAGCTCTATTTCGCTACATTAATGTGGAGATGCCGGCGTCGGACTGGGGTGAGCACAGTAAGAAGTCTTACAGCACCAGGTTAAAGTCCAACAGGTTTGTTACAGACACTAGCTTTCGGAGCACAGCTCCTTCCTCAGGATTCAGCTGAGGAAGGAGCAGTGCTCCGAAAGCTAGTATTTGAAACAAACCTGTTGGACTTTAACCTGGTGTTGTAAGACTTCTCACTGTGCAAAGATATGCACATTAGGCAGATTGCCCATGAAAAAAAATTGAAATGAAAATCGCTTATTGTCACGAGTAAGCTTCAAATGAGGTTACTGTGAAAAGCCCATAGTCGCCACATTCCGCCGCCTGTTTGGGGAGGCTGGTACGGGAATTGAACCGAGCTGCTGGCTAACCTGGTGTTGTAAGACTTCTCACTACATTTAAGCAGCAATTTGAATGTAATTCATTGGTTGTTTCGTGCTGAAGGAGTTCTGAATTTGTGATAAGACGCTAATTAGACCTCAGCTGGAATATTGTGGAGTACAGTTCAGGGGGCCACACCATTGGAAGGATGTGAACGCCTTGGAGCGAGTGTAGAAGAAGTTCATAAGGATGATTCCAGGGATGAGAAACGTTAAAAAAAATTTAGAGTATCCAATTCTTTTTTTCCCAATTAAGGGGCAGTTTAGTGTGGCCAATCCACCGACCTGCACATCTTTTTCTGGTTGTGCGGGTGAGACCCACACAGACACGGGGAGAATGTGCAAACTCCACACGACAGTGACCCGGGGCCGGGATCGACCCCGGGTCTTGCCGCCGTGAGGCAGCAGTGCTAACCATGGCACCCGGAGACAAAAAGGCAGGGAGGAGATTTGATAGAGATGTATCAGCCATGATTGAATGGCGGAGGAGACTCAATGGGCCAAATGGCCTAATTCTGCTCCTCTGTCTTATGGTTCAAAATCATGAAATGGCTGGACAGAGTCGACAGGGAGAAACTGTTCCCCCTCGTAAAAGGATCAAGAACGCGAGGGCATGGACTTAAATTGATTTGCAAAAAAAAAGCTAACGTAGTGCAAGAAAATAAAACTTTTTCCACACTGGTGGTTGGAATGTTAGAATCAAAGAATCACTACAGTGTAGAAGGAGACCATTCAGCCCAACGAGTCTGCACCGACTCGCTGAAAGGGTACCCGACCTAGGGTCAGGCTCCCAGCCTATCCCCTTAACCCAGTCACCCCAACAAACGTAACCTTTTGGACACTAAGGGGCAATTGATCGTGGCGAATCCACCTAACCTGCACATCTTTGTGGACTGTGGGAGGAAACCGGAGCACCCGGAGGAAACCCACGCAGGCACAGGAGAAAGTGCATACTCCACACAGGCAGTCACCCGAGGCTGGGTTCAAACCCAGGTCCTTGGAGCTGTGAGGCAGCAGTGCTAACCACTGCGCCACCCATGTTCTGCCTGAAAATGTGGTGGAGGCATTCAAGAGGGCATTAGATGATTAGCTGAATGGAAAGAATGTGCAGGGGTACGGAGAAAAGACAGGCAATGGCACAAAGCCGTGATGCTCGTTGGAGAGTAGGGCAGACATGATGGGCCGAATGGCCTTCTTCTGCAAATTAGCAATTCTGCGATTCCGAAATCCTTTCTTCATAAATCAGAATGCATCAGAAAAAGTCCATGGTTTTAGATCTCAACTCTTTCCGTTTCTAATTGCTGACCCAGAGACAATCCCCCGATCCTAATTTGTTCTTCAAATTCAGACACATGTTTTTAGTAACATTGAGTGAACTCAAGAACAGTCCGACCATTGAAAAGATTCCATCCTTCTTGCAGGAAAGAAAATGTAGCTGCACTATCAAAATGGGGAAGCAAACTCTACAGGGAGACACTTTCTGTTCAAAACTCTTCCTCTTTCATGCCCTCAAACACCAGGACCCGATGTAAGGGCTTTATTAGCGGTTTTTGCACAGCTCCCCTTGAAGCGATTCAGCACGTAAAAATCAAGTGAATTCTCACAATTTTATTCAGCTGATCAGCATCAGGTCAGTCAGTGAACATCTTTTCCGACTTGGGATCTGGGAACTTTGCATGGAACCATACAGTGGTTACAGCACAGAGGCCGCCATTGTGCCTGCTCAGCTCTCTGCCAGAGTAACTCAGCCAGTCCCAAGCCTCTGCCCTTTCCCCATGGCCCTGATATTCTTTACCCTTTGGGTTTTAATCCCATTCCCTTTTGAAAGCCACGATTGAATCTGTCTCCACCACATAAAAAATAATAAATAATAATCGCTTGTAGTCACAAGTAGGCTTCAATGAAGTTACTGTGAAAAGCCCCTAGTGGCCACATTCTGGCGCCTGTTCGGGGAGGCCGGTACGGGAATTGAACCCGTGCTGTTGGCATTATTCTGCATTACAAGCCAGCTGTTTAGCCCACTGTGCTAAACCAGCCCCTACGAGCCCCTAACATCCTCAGGCACCTCCAGC
Source organism: Scyliorhinus canicula (assembly GCF_902713615.1). Lineage (NCBI taxonomy): Eukaryota > Metazoa > Chordata > Chondrichthyes > Carcharhiniformes > Scyliorhinidae > Scyliorhinus > Scyliorhinus canicula. The sequence goes on along the minus strand of NC_052148.1, from coordinate 271,012,387 downwards.
TCCAAACCATTCGTTGTGTAAGAAAGTCTTTCCTCGTGTTAATTCCCAAGTCCTAATAAAAGGGTCAATCATTAAAAAGAGCCAACAGATTGGAGCCTACCCCCCCCCCCCCCCCCCCCCCCCCGGCTCCCCGAATTACATTGCCAAATCACCCAAAAAAATTGCTTTGCATTAAATATATTCCCTCATGCTAAACGTTTACTCTTCAGTATTTGAAGAATTATTTTGGGATAGACACTGTCCAAATGAAAAGTATAAAAGGTGTCTGGCTGCACTTCCTGTCTACCCGGTTTGATTTCCTGTGGTCACATTTCTATCATAATGTTTTGCTCTCCATTTTAAATTACAATGACCACATTTACAATGGAAAATGTCTACATAATAAAAAATATTTTAATTTATTTTTCCATGGGATGTGGCCGTCACTGACAAGGCCAGTCTTTGTTGCCTGGCTCTATTTGCCCTTGAACGGAGTGGTTTTTCACAGCCTTGAGGGCACTCCGAGTGTCAACCACATCGCTGTGGGTCTGAAGTTGTGGGTCGACCAGACCAGGTAAGGATGGCAGATTTCCTTCCTTCAAAGGACATTAGTGACAACACTCGACAATGGTTTTAGTGGTCACCATTACTGCGACTAGCTTTATATTCCAGATTTCATTTACTGAATTTAAATTCCACCAGCTGCCAGTGTGATCCCCCCCCCCCCCCCCCCCCCCACCCACGGGATGTGGGTGTCTCTGGCAAAGCCGGCATTAATTGCCCTTGAACGGAGTGGTTTGCCACACCATTTCAGAGGGGCATTTAAGAGTTAACCACATTGCTGTGGGTCTGGAGTCACATGTAGGCCAGACCGGGTAAGGACGGCAGATTTCCTTCCCTGAAGGACATTAGTGACCCAGATGGGTTTTTACGACAATGGTTTCATGGTCATCCTTTTAATACTTTTAACTCCAGATTTTTATTGGATTCAAATGTCACCATTTGCCCTGGTGGGATTCGAACCCTGGACCCCAGAACGTTACCACAATGCCACTGTCACCCCTTAATATCTTGCAATAACATTAAAGTTGTCCATGTAACTGTGTTCTGTGCTTTTTAATGCTTTCATTAGTTTTACTTGAAGACTTTAACCGCTCTTGAAATTCTAGGCTTTCCGAGATGATCTAATTTGATCTGAATGCAAACTGTACGTCAGTACTGTTCCCCTAAAACATGGCCTGGGTTACGGGTATAGGGTGGATACGTGGGTTTGAGTAGGGTGATCATTGCTCGGCACAACATCGAGGGCCGAAGGGCCTGTTCTGTGCTGTACTGTTCTATGTTCTATGTAAAACTGAATACACAGGCCGTCAGTTGTAGTTAAAACCACACGAAATAGGACAGGAGTAGGCCATTCGGCCCCTCGAGTCTGCTCGGCCATTCAACAGGATCTTGGTTGATCTGACATTCCTCACGTCCACTTTCCTGCCCTTTCCCCGTAACCCTTGACTCCCTGACTGATTAAGGATCTATCTATCTCAGCCTTAAATATTCACAAGGTCTCTGCCCCCACAGCATCAGGCCAGGGGACTTACCTTCCTTTAGCTTCATTAGTTTGTCAAAGACACTTTTCTCGTGATGGTGATGGTATTTAATTCCTCTCTCGTATTGTTTAATATTAATGGCGTGTTCGACGTATCTTCCACCGTAAAGACTGATGCAAAATATCTGTTTGGTTCCTCGGCCATTTCCTTGTTCCCAGTAACTATCTCCTCAGATTCATTTTCCAAGTGGCCTCTGTTCACTTTGATCTCTCTCTTCCTTTTTATATATTTAAAGAAACTCTTAGTGTCAGTTTTTATATTCCTCACTAGTTGGCTCTCATTGTCTATTTTTTCTCTCTTTGTTGTCCGTTTAGACCTCCTTTGCTAGATTCTGAATTTATTGCAATCTTCGGGGCTATCACTAACTTTTATCTTTCAAATTAATACTCTCCTTAACTTTCTTAGTTAGCCATGGTTGGTTTATCCCTCTCTTAGAAGCTTTCCTCCTGACTGGGATATATTTTTGCTGTGGGTCTCCTTACTGTCTTTCCTGCCAAAATATCTGCCCACTCCACTTTAGCTAACTTTATCCTTATTTCATTGTAACTCCCTTTATTTACGTTAAACACAGTTGTTTCCAACCCAGGTTTCTCACCTACAAACTGAATATTAAATTCCATCATGTTATGATCACTACTTCCTAGGGGATCCTTTCTCGGAGGTCATTTTTTAAACCTGCTTCATGATCCATTACCACATCCAAGAAAACCTGTTCGCTGGAATATACTACACAGGATACATACAGCACAATGTCGACCTGGCTTAGCAAAACAAACTGTGTTTATATGGCATCTTTAACAAAGCTAATGAAATGAAAATCGCTTATTGTCACAAGTAGGCTTCAAATTAAGTTACTGTGAAAAGCCCCTAGTCGCCACATTCCGGCACCTGTTCGGGGAGGCTGATACGGGAATCGAACCGTGCTGCTGGCCTGCTTGGTCTGCTTTCAAAGTCAGCGATTTAGCCCTGTGCTAAACAGCCCCTAAGTGTCTCAAGGCACTTCACAGGTACCATTATCAAACTAAGTCACGTTAAGGAGTCATTAGGACAGGTGGCCAGAAGCTTGGACTAAGAAATAGGCTGGCTATTCCAGAGTTAGAGGCCTCGGTAACTGAAGGTTATGGCTGGTAGAGCAATGAAAACCAAGGATGCACAAAAGGACAGAATTGGTGGAACTCAGATATTTCAGAGGGTTGCAGGACAGGAAAAGGTTACAGAGATAGAAAGGGACGAAGCTATGATGCGATATAAAGTGTGAAACATTTAATGAGTAACTGATGGATTAGTTAGTAAATTAGTTATAACTTGTTTTTGTGATTAGAAGGTCAAGTTAATGGAAGGTTCAGGTAATGAATTGAAACTATGTAAATGTTGCTACTTTCTATTGTAAAATTAACTTGGGTGCAGCTATTGGGTAAGTGATACAGGGCCATAGCTTCATGGTAAATACGAGGAAAAGCTTTAAACTAACAAAGGGAAATGTAGGATTGATATCGTGCCTTACACCGAGGCCCCGGCTGCCATCGTGGCTGGATTCAAAACATTCCGTGGTCACTGTTTCAAAGAAGAGCCGTTTGTGCACAGCTTCCTGCCGCCAATACTTGGCCCTTAATCAACCTCGCTGGGAAACAAACGATCTCGTCAATTTCACCTTGCTGTGGTGGGATCTTGCTGTGCACAAATTGACTACAATTGCAACAGTGACCACACTTTAAAACTGCGTCACTGGATTTAAAAGGATCTGGTATGGCCCCGAGGTGCTATTTCAAAGTAATTTCTTTTTTTAAACATTTTTTATTTGATTTTTAACATTCAACGTTTTAAATACACAACACAACAAAGTACAGCAACTACAACCCCCCGCCTCCCCCCCCCCCCCCCCCCCACAACCATCCTCCAAAACCCCAGTAACTCGAAACAAATATTCTCCAAGTACAGGAACTCCATCAAGTCCCCCAGCTTCACTGAGGCACAGGGTGGAGAAGCTGATCGCCACCCCAACAGGACCCACCAGCGAACAATCAGCGAGGCGAAGGCCCCTGCTCCCGTCTGCAACTCCTGCAAGTCCGGCATTCCGAGCATGGCCCCCAGGGGACTGGGCTCCAGGTCTGCGTGCAGGATCGCCGACAAGGTGCTGAAGAACAACCTCCAAAATGTCTCCAACTCCGGGCAGGACCAGAACATGTACATGATTGGCCGGACCCCTCCCATACCATTCACAAATATCCCCCACCCCCTCAAACAACCGGCTCATCCTGGGCTTCAACATGTCCGCTCTCTGTACCACCTTTTGCTCTATCAATCCCAACCTCACACACGGGATTGAGGCATGCACCCTCCGCAGCACCTCACATCACAACCCCTCCTCCAGTGCCATCCCCAGTTCTTCCTCCCACTTGGCCTTAACCCCCTCCAACGCTGCCATATCCTCCTCCAAAATCCTCCCAAGGTGACCCCCCCCCCCCCCCCACCCCAGCCCCATCCTCTACAGCAACCCCTCCAACGAGGAGGGCGTTGTCATCGGAAAAGTTGGGAAAACCTTCTTTGCGAACTCCGCACCTGCGGAGCCATCCCCCACCGGATTCCAAACTTCTCCATCAACTCACAAACTGCCCTTCCCGAAATAAGTCCTTAATTTCCATCACCACTCGCGCCTCCCACCTCCCGAAACCTAACACCCAGCCTCAACTGCTCAAACACATGACTCCCTCAGATCGGCATCACCTTCGACCCTGCCCCGAACCCGAAATGCTGCCTAAATTGGCTCCATGTCTTCAACGTGGCCGCCAACATGGACTTCCAAAATATTTTCCTGCGGCAAATGGGAGTGGCACCGTTACCAGCAGCCACAACCCCGACCCCTTACAGGTGCCTGCCTCCATCTTCACCCACATAGTGTCCGGCTCCCTGCTCCAACACCGCACCATCCCAGCATTTGCTGCCCATTAATAGTACAACAAGTTTGGAAGGACCAGAGCCCCTGACTGCCGCCCACTCTGGAGCACCTCCTTCCGGATCCTCACTACCGTAACTGACCAGACAAACGACACAATCAACCGTTCCACCCCCATAAACAAAGCTTTTGGCAAAAACACCAGTCGGCACGGAAACAAAAATAAAAACCGTGGCAAGGTATTCATCTTCACCGCCTGCACCCATCCTGCCACTGACAGGGAAGGCTGTCCCATCTCCGCAAATCCGCCTTGACCCCCCCGCCCCCCCAACCAGGCTCGTGAAGCTCACTTTACAAAGCCGGGCCCACTCCCACCCCCGAGTACCTAAAGTGGGTGGTTGCTGCCCGAAACGACAGCCCCTGCCAAACCAACCCCTGCCTCCGGCGAAGACACTAAAAAACACTCACCCTTTTCCAGATTCAGCCGATAACTTCAGAAAGCCCCGAATCTCCTGAGCTACCCCATTATATCCCTCACTCTAGAACAAGGGCTGGGGATGTACAACAACAAATAGACATAGAACAGTACAGCACAGAACAGGCCCTTCGGCCCTCGATATTGTGCCGAGCAATGATCACCCTACTCAAACCCACGTATCCACCCTATACCCGTAACCCAACAACCCCCCGTTAACCTTACTTTTTAGGACACTACGGGCAATTTATCATGGCCAATCCACCTAACCCGCGCATCTTTGGACTGTGGGAGGAAACCGGAGCACCCGGAGGAAACCCACGCACACACGGGGAGGACGTGCAGACTCCGCACAGACAGTGACCCAAACCGGGAACCGAACCTGGGACCCTGGAGCTGTGAAGCATTTATGCTAACCACCATGCTACCGTGCTTGCCCAAATCATTGGCATACAAAGACATCCTACACTCGATCATCCCCCTCCCACCTCACTATCCCCCTCCACTTACCCAAGCACCTCAGCGCAATGGCCAAGGGCTCGATCGCCAGTGCAACAGGAGGGATGGGGCCATGGACCACCCCTGCCTTATTCTCCTATCGAACTAAAAATACCTCATTCGTGTGCACACTCACCCTCTGGTTCCCTCCGTAACAATTTAACCCACGCCACAATCTTAGGCCCAATCCCAAACCTCTCCAACACCACAAACAAATAACTCCACTCTACACAGTCAAATGCCTTCTCCGCATCCCGGGCTACCACCATCTCCGGCTCTTTCCCTTGTAAGGACAGGAGCACCACGTTTAACAAACACCGCTTGTTGGAGGACAACTTTACAAACCCCATCTGATCCTCCTCAACCACCTGCGGAAGACACTCTTCCAACCTAAGCAGCAACACCTTGGCAGGAATCTTGGCAACTACATTGAGCAGAGATATTGGCCAATATGACCCACACTCCACCGGTTCCTTATCCTTTATAACAACAATGAAATGGATGCCTGTCCCATCATCTCCGGGAATGCCCCCTTAACCACAGAATCTTTGAACATTTCCATCATCAGCGGCACCAGCCTATCCAAAAACCTTTTATAAAACTCCCCTGGGAACCCATCCGGTCCCGTTGCCTTACCTGTTTGCAACATCCCTGTCGCCACTTGAACTTTTGGCAATCGCCACTGGCTCCTCCAGCCCCGCCCTCTCCTCCTCTCGGACACTCCAACCCCAAGGAATTCCTCATATCCAACACATCCTCTGGGGGCTCCAACCTATGCAATATAAAACTCCTCAAATGCCTTGTTCGCCCGCTCCGGGGCTGCCAACCCTTGCCCCAATCGGATCCGAACGGAACTGGACCACCAGCAAGAAACTGGCATGCTCCCCAGACTCATATACTACCCTCTTTGCCCGCCTCAACTGCCATAATGCTTTGTCTGTAGACAGAAGGTCAAACTGCGGCTGCAAATTCCTCTCCTCACCAGAAGTTGTGGAGTGGGATCTTCCGCATACTTCCCATCCACTTCCAAGATTTCATCCATCAGACCACTCCTCTCCTCTCTTGCCTCCCAATCCACTTGAGCTTGAACAAGATCTTGCCCTTTATCACCGCCTTCAGCGCTTCCCAAACCACTGACAGCGAGACCTCCCTGTTCCGATTGAAACTACAGAGTCATCTATCACGCGTCCGATCTTCACACAGAAACTCGGATCCACCAGCAGCCCACGTCCAATCTCCACGCTGGTCACTGTGCCGGCCCCTTCTCCAAGACCACGTCCAACCTCCACGCTGGTCACTGTGCCGGCCCCTTCTCCAAGACCCCGTCCAATCTCCACACTGGTCACTGTGCCGGCCCCTTCTCCAAGACCACGTCCAATCTCCACGCTGGTCACTTTGCCACATCCACCAAGTGCGGATCATGATCCAGAATAACAATCGCTGAGTATTCCGCTTTCCACAACCCCGACGACAACAAACTCCCCATAATAAAGAAGTCAATCCTTGAGTATGATGTGGAGATGCCGGCGTTGGACTGGGGTGAGCACAGTAAGAAGTCTTACAACACCAGGTTAAAGTCCAACAGGTTTGTTTCAAACACGAGCTTTCGGAGCACGGCTCCTTCTTCAGATTCACCTGAAGAAGGAGCCGTGCTCCGAAAGCTCGTGTTTGAAACAAACCTGTTGGACTTTAACCTGGTGTTGTAAGACTTCTTACAATCCTTGAGTACACATTATGTACCGGTGAAAAGAAGGAATATTCCCTACCCCCTGGTTGCAAAAACTGCAATAGATACGCTCCCCCCTCCTCCTTCATAAATGCAGCCAACACATACATCCCCCCCACCCCACCCTGCCCCCCCACCCCACCCTGCCCCCCCACCCCCCCTGCTCCCCCCTCCTCCTTCATAAATGCAGCCAACACATACATCCCCCCCCCCCACCCCCCCTCCCAAATGGGTCTCCAGCAACAGCACCACATCGGCTCTCACGCCCTTCAAATGAGAGAAGCCTCTCGCCCGCTTCAGCGGTCCACACAATCCCCGCACGTTCCACGTTACCATTCGGACCGGGGGTCTCTCATGCACCCTCCCCCTCCCGTCAGTCATGTTCACTGCCCCCCCCCCCCCCCGGCCCCCTGCCAAGTCACTGGGACCCAACCCTGCCCCCAGTCACCTTCAACTAGCTCCCCCCCCAGCCCCCGCCACTTCCTCTCAAAACCCGAGCTCTCAGACGGACTACCGCCCGCTCCTTTACGTCCCGTATTTCTCCGCTGCGTTTTTGACATCCTTTAGTTCCCACAACTTTCCTGCAGATCGATCACATGGGCCGGGATTCACCCCTACCCGGCGGGGTGGGAGGTCCCGGCGGGATGGAGTGGTGTGAACCACTCCGGCGTCGGGCCGCCCCAAAGGTGCGGAAGTCTCCTCAGCTTTAGGGGCCAAGCCCCTCACATTGAGGGGCTAGGCCCGCGCCGGAGTGGTTCCCGCTCCGCCGGCTGGTGTGAATGGCCTTTAGCACCACGCCAGCCGGGGCCGAAAGGACTTTGCCGGCCGGCGTAAGTCCGCACATGCGCCGGAGCGTCAGCAGCTGCTGGGGAGGGGGTCTCTTCCGCCTCCACCATGGTGAAGGCCATGGCGGAGGCGGAAGAAAAAGAGTGCCCCTACGGCACAGGCCTGCCCGCCGATCGGTGGGCCCCGATCGCGGGCCAGGCCACCATGGGGGCACCCCCCGGGGTCAGATCGCCCTGCGCCCCCCGCCAGGACCCCGGAGCCCGCCCACACCGCCAATCCCGCTGGTCAGGTAGGTGGTTTAAACCACGCCGGCGGGAGAGGCCTGTCAGCGGCGGGACTTCGGCCCATCGTGGGCCGGAGAATCGCCGCGGGGGGCCCGCCAACCGGCACGCCGTGATTCCCGCCTCCGCCAAATCTCGGGGGCGGAGAAACCGGGAGACGGCGGGGGCGGGATTGACGCCGGCCCCGGGCTATTCTCCGACCCCCTGGGGGTGGCGGCAAAAGCCCCGGGGGGGGGGGGGGGGGGGGGGGGGGGTGGGTGGGGGGCACGAAAATTCCTCCCATGAAATTTCCCCCCAAATCTGGGTAAAAACCGATAGCTCTGGCAGGAGCCACCCCACATCCACCTACACGTCACCACCGGAAGTCAGAAATGCAATTTCTGATTCCCAGACGGGAAACCACTTACAGGCTCACCATTCACATCATTACCACCATCGCTATAGACCACTGCCAGACTTGCTCAATCTATTTTGTCCAGTTTATCGTGATCTCGGTGCAAATGATGTCGAGGGTAATTTTCATGTGGCATTTTTGGAAATAATTTCTCCCTGCACTCACCGTTTGCCCATTGTTGAAATTCCAGAGTTTTGAAATGTTAAAAAGTCACCTTCGAATAACATCAGTGATTTGAACTCTTGTTGCTGCTGTATCAAGGTGAGTCAGTTCATTGTTTCCTCTTGTGCACAGCGTGGTTTCACTGACACATTGATCTACAAGACACCACATCCATTATCATGCTGTTGTAGTGCTTGGTGCTCCCGGAGACTTCAGGGGATTTTGCAAATGAGTCATAATAATATAGAGAGCATCTAGTCAGATTTATCAGATGACTTCCTGGTTACAATAAAGAAAATCTTTGCAAAGATTGGACAATTCTACTAAGTTTGATTCCCCCCCCCCCCCCCCATTGGCCCGAGAAGATTGTCAAAATTGTTTGCAAAAAATGATATCGGGGTACAACAACGTGGGCAGCACGGTAGCACAGTGGTTAGCACTGTTGCTTCACAGCTCCTGGGCCCCAGGTTCAATCCCCGGCTTGGGCCACTGTCTGTGTGGAGTCCGCACATTCTCCCCATGTCTGCGCGGGTGTGCCCACGTACATATCCCATGTGAAAGGCCATCTCATGCAAAGATTGACCCATGGTTTTTGGCATTAAATGGTCATAATTGTTCATACGCCTCATGTAAGATTCGACCATACGTTTTCCAGGGGTCACCGACCACTCCACACACTTGCTGAGAAGTAGTCACTGTTCGGGACGCTGTCCGAGGGGAGCCCTGTTGTGGACCTGCTTGTTTTCCGGGAGCTCCTTGAATTGGTGCTCCGTTAACAGGGCCATTGCGGACAGCCTGGGGGAGACCCGGCCATCCGCTACCCTCACCCGGCCGCCCAGGGTCTCAGAGCTAAACTGCTCAACCTGTCTGACTGTGGCAGTGTGGTCGCCACCCAGGTAATCTCGCTTCGGTCACAGCCGCAAACTAGGGACAGCATTGGGCTACTGCAGGCAGCCAATCTACGGACAGGCTGCTGTGTGTGTCCGAATCAACCCCCTAGAAAATATCACTCTTGTAAAAGTCGACCCTGAGATTGCTGCCGACAACATTGTCTCACAAATTCCGCTTCCACATGGGTATATACATGTTTCATTTTTACTACACAGATTCATATTTCGGATGCTGTCCTCACAATTGACAATGTGAGTTGCTGGTGATAAAGACAATAACAGCCGAGCATTTGGAACATCGATTGTCACAATGCTTCCATCTTTAAATCACCCTTATGTGTGTCTGGGGGGGGCAGCACGTTGGCCTAGTGGTTAGCACAGCTGCCTCACGGCGCCGAGGTCCCAGGTTCGATCCCGGCTCTGGGTCGCTGTCCGTGTGGAGTTTGCACATTCTCCCCGTGTCTGTGTTGGTTTCACCCCCACAATCCAAAAATGTGCAGAGTAGGTGGATTGGCCACGCTAAATTGCCCCCTTAATTGGAAAAAATAATTGGATAATCTAAATTTATTTTAAAAATAAAAAAAATGTGTGTCTGGGGTTAGCACCAGGGTTCCAGGTTCGATTCCCGGCTTGGGTCACTGTCTGTGCGGAGTCTGCACGTTCTCCCCGTGTCTGCGTGGGTTCCCTCCGGGTGCTCCGGTTTCCTCCCACAAGTCCCGAAAGACGTGCTGTTAGGTAATTTGGACATTCTGAAATCTCCCTCCGTGTACCCGAACAGGCCCCAGTGTGTGGCGACCTGGGGATTTTCACAGTAACTTAATTGCAGTGTTCAGTAAGCCTTGTGACAATAAAGATTAAAGTATCGAAAAAGACTAAACAAGTTGGACCTCCTTTCTCTGGAGAAGCGAAGTTTGATAAAGTCTATCGGAGGCTGTTACAATTCAGAAAGTATCTGATGGGGTAGGTGTAAGAACGACATCTCCATTGGGAGAGTCGACTAATAGAGGGTGTAAATATGAGACAATCACCAATATGTTAAATGTAAGCCTACTTGTGACAATAAAAACTATTAATAAATCTGGTGGGGATTACAGAGAGTGGTGATGAGGAACTCACTCCCACAGGGATTAGTTGAGGAGAATAGTACCGAGACGTTTAAGGAGAAGTTAGATAAACACGTGACACAAAGAAATAGAAGGGTAAGGGAGATGAAGTAGGGTGGGAGGAGGCTCATGTGGAGCAGAAACATCTGTTGGGCCGAATGGCCTCTTTCCCCGCTGCAAATGGGAGGTTATTCGATGAACAGCTGCTGTCTGACACGTGAGCCTGTCAACTCATCTGCAGCCTTCCTTTTGCATGATATCGTATTCATAACCGCTAATCCTTTTGGATGCAGAACTTGTCAACTTCCTTCTCGAGAACCCTGCAAACTTCCTGCTCAAACACCTACAGTTGTCCATGTATTAGTCACCCTTCCATTCAAATAAATCATTTCTGTGGCTTTGGGGCAAGCGCAGAGAGAGTGGGGCCAATTGGATAGCTCTTTCAGAGAGCAGGCACATGACAGGCTGAGAATCAGCCTAGAGGGAGGCCGAATGATTGTAAATTCTATTGGAATTGCCAGCGCCATTTTCTTCATTTTAAACCCTGCCCTTGGGTTATCAAATGGCGTGTTAAATGACCGAATGTGTGTGTGTGCAGTGTGTACGCATGCGTACTCTAATCAGATTTGTGTTTCATTAATGTCTCGAAAGCAAAAAATGGCTTCCAGCTTCAGAGGACTTGATCAATTATTTCTCAAAGATCACTTGACAAATCTATTACATAGGATTGACAGGCCACTCAACCCAACTGGTCCGTGCTGGTGTTTATGCTCCACACAAGCCTCCCCCCGACCCTACATCACCCGAACAACATATCCTTCCATTCCTCTCTCAGCCATGTACATCAATTTGCCTCACCGCTCCCCATGGGTGTGAGTTCCACATTCTCACCACTCTCTGGGTAAAGACGATTCTCCTGAATTCTTGACAGTTCCCAATTCTTTTCTTTTCCAATTACGGGGCAATTTAGCCTGGTCAACCCACCTACCCTGCACATCTTTGGGTTGTGGGGGTGAGACCCACACAAACACGGGGAGAATGTGCAAACTCCACACGGACAGTGACCCAGAGCTGGGATCGCACCCGGGTCCTCGGCGCCATGAGGCAGCAGTGCTAACCACTGCGCCACCGTGCCGTCTCCATTTTGAATCCATCAGTATCTAATTTTGATCGCCCCCACAATTGAAAACATTTTCTCTGCATCTGGCCTATCAAACCCTTCTAGAATTTTAAAGAACTCAATCAGGTCACCCCTCAATCTTCTCATTTATTATTTCTGGAGAATAAAATAAAAAGTGTGCCAGCCTGTCGTCTTTCCCGATACTAATTTCTAATTGCGAGTGGGCAGACTCAATGGGCTGAATCGCTCTTATACCTTATGGTGTTGTTACATTTTCTAACTCACTCTCGGTTAAGGTGAGAACGGGATTTTTTTTTCCAATCAGTAAACTAAAACAAAACGATTGATTTGGTCATTTAACTCTTTGTTATCTGTGGGAGATCACTGTGCATAAATTGGTTTCCATAATTAATAGTAATCTTTATAATAATAATCTTTATTGTCCCAAGTAGGCTGACATTAACACTGCAATGAAGTTACTGTGAAAAGCCCCTAGTCGCCGGCACCTGTTCGGGTACACAGAGGGAGAATTCTGAATGTCCAGTTCACCTAACAAGCCCGTCTTTCGGGACTTGTGGGAGGAAACCGGAGCGCCCGGAGGGAACCCACGCAGACACGGGGAGAACGTGCATACTCCGCACGGACAGTGACTCAAGCCGGGAATCGAACCCGGGACCCTGGAGCTGTGAAGCAACAGTGCTAACCACTGTGCAACTGTGCCGCCCACAGTATTACCAGTGTGGCGGCACTTCAAAAGCATCTAAGCAACCAAAAGCAATGTGGGATATCTTGAGGTTGTGAAAGGTGCTATCAACAAGTTCTGTCTTTCGGATAAACCTCAATATCCACTTCTTTTATCCAGCTTCCTGCCTCCGAACATATGTACAGACATTTACGGCCTTAGAACATATAGAACATAGAACAGTACAGCACTATTTCCATTTGCTTCCTTTTTTTTTATTAAGTTGATAGTACCTCATTTTTATTTTTCCCAATTAAGGGGCAGTTTAGCGTGGCCAATCCCTGCACATCTTTGGGTTGTGGGGGTGAGACCCACACAGACACGGGGAGAATGGGCAAACTCCACACGGACAGTGACCCGGGTCCTCAGCGCCGCAGTCCCAGCGCTAACTACTGCGCCACATGCCGCCCTTCCGTTTGCTTCATTAGTCTCTGGGAAGAACCTTTTCTACTGAAAAGACACTGTCCAAATGTAAACTTTTGTAACAGTGACTGCCTTCACCCAATCAATCAATTTTACCCATCAGAAAGCTTTGGGATTCATGCCACTGTGAGAATTGCAGGAATGTTCAGTTCCTCCATGAATACTTTCAGGGATAAAGAGCTTTAGTTTCTTATTTTTTTTAAACGACTGACAGTTCTTTAGTTCCTCTCCCAACCTCAGAATATCCCAAAGCACTTCACAGGCAGTGTCGTGTTTTTGAAGCTGCCAGTATTGACAGTGCGGTACTCCCTTGGTACTGCAGTGGGAATATCGGCACAGATACAGGTTTTGGAATGGGACTTTGACCAACGTTATGCCTTGGAGATGGAATGGCTGCCCACTGAGTCTTGACTGGCACCTCCATGTTGTCCTTTCTGTACCCATGCTACAAGCTTGGCAACTGATTGAGATTCACATCCATTAGAAATCTAGAGTGAACATGGGATCTGATCTGTGGAACAGAGTGAGAATTCCTCCACATTAACCCATCCCACGTGACTACGCAGTCTGCACCTACGCTGGGAGCACTGGGGCAAAACTGGACCACGATGGACTTGTCAGGATGCAAGGTTTTCAGTACATGCCAGAAGCAGAGAATCTGAGTAACCGCATTTACACCCAACCCTTCAAACCAGAATACCGTGGATGCTGGAAATCTTTAAAAGGGCATCGACCTAAAATGCTAACTCTGCTTAATCTCTGGCTGCACTGCTGCCTCACGGCGCCGAGGTCCCAGGTTCGATCCCGGCTCTGGGTCACTGTCCGTGTGGAGTTTGCACATTCTCCCCATGTCTGCGTGGGTTCCGCCCCCAAAGATGTGCAGGGTAGGTGGATTGGCCACGCTAAATTGCCCCTTAATTGGGGAAAAAAATAATTGGTTACTCTAAATTTATTAAAAATAAATTTAAAAACAGTTTAATCTCTCCACAGATGGTGCCTCACCTGCTGAGTAGCTCCAGGATTTTCTCTTTTAATCCCTTTGCCATCTTGATTGACAAGATTTCTGGCATTTTCAATTGTTCTAATATTCCTTGGGTGTGTCATTCAGTGCTTGAGCTATGCAAGTCTCCTTTGTATATTAAATGCTTCTTTCTAATCACCATTCCGCAGAAACCTCCTCCCTCTGTCATTTCCAGTCTTCATCTTGCGACCGGCCCACCATGTCTCTCCCCCCCCCCCCCCCCCCCCCCCCCCCCCCCCTCCCCCTCCCCCTCCCCAATCCAGGTAAAACCATTATCTGCCACTCGTCTTCAATTCTGACAAAGAGCCTAGTCGAGCTCCTTGTGCAGTGCACTCCCTCCACAGATTGTGCCAGAGCAGCGGGATATTTCCTGTAGTTCCTGTTTTTGGTTTCACACACCTGGAGAACTGTAACCAGTTCTGGCCTTCCAGACTGCAAGCAGGATACAGGCGTGCTGGCGAAGGTTCCAAAATAATGTTTTACTAGAAAACAGAACTGTGAGGTTATTTTCGGAAGGACCAAACAGTCTGGAGATCTTTCCACTGGGAAGGAGAAAGCCGAGGGGTGATCTGATGCCGGTCCTTCAAGATTACGAAAGGGTTATCTGGGGTAAATGTAAAGAAGATCATTCCACTTGTGTGGGAAAGACCAGAACATGGGGTCATCAATAGGAGATAGTCAGTAATATCTGCCACTCATCTTATGGGTGGCACAGTAGCTAGCACTGTTGCTTCACGGCGCTAGGGACCCGGGTTCAATTCCCGGCTTGGGTCACTGTCTGTGCGGAGTTTGCACGTTCTCCCCGTGTCTGCGTGGGTTTCCTCCAGGTGCTCCAGCTTCCTCCCACAATTCCCGAAAAACATGCTTGTAAGGTGAATTGGACATTCTGAATTCTCCCTCTGTGTACCCGAACAGGCGCCGGAATGTGGCGACTAGGGGATTTTCACAGTAATTTCATTGTAGTGTTAATGTAAGCCTACTTGTGACAATAAAGATTATTCTTATTATAATAAATCCAATAGGGAATTCAAGAGAAGCTTCTTGACCCAGAGACTGGCGAGAATGTGGAACTCGCTCCCACAGGGATTAGTTGAGGGTGAAAGAAATAGAAAGAGATGCTGATGGGGGATGATGGAGGGTAGCAGGAGATTCTACTGGAGCAGAAACATCAGCATGTTGGACCAACTGGCTTGTTTTGCTGCTGTAAATACCAAGCAATAACTGGCATACAACTTTATAGGAATAAATGCTGTTCCAAATAACATTAGCTCAGACCAAATTATTTGAGGTTTGATTTATGATATTCATTGATTAAGTGGGGCGAAATTTAGAGCTGAACAATTTAATTCTCAATTAACAAGAAACAAGGACTATCCGTCAAGCATGAATGACTTGTCTACAGCCATACTAGTCTGAGAACACCTGATCTCGTCTGATCTCGGAAGCATGAATGACTTGCCACATATTACTGCTTGTTCATGTGGGTGGGCGTTTCTGCCCTTTCATTCATTGCCCATCCCTGAGGGCATTTAAGAGTCAATGTCGACCAGATGAGGAGGACAGATTTCCTGAAGATCATTAGCGTACCTATTTTCATCCCTTTGTCTCTCTTAATCCCTTTTTAAAAACAATAATTTTTTTATTTTTATTCGTGTCACAAGTGGGCTTACATTAACGCTGCAATGAAGTTACTGTGAAAATCCTCTAGTCGCCACATTCCGGCGCCTGTTCGGATACACAGAGGGAGAATTCAGAATGTCCATTTCACCTAACAAGCCCGTCTTTCGGGAATTGTGGGAGGAAACCGGAGCACCCGGAGGAAACCCACGCAGACACGGGGAGAACGTGCAGACTCCGCACAGACAGTGACTCACGCGGGAATCGAAGCTGGGGCCCTGGCGCTGTGAAGCAACGGTGCTACCGTGCTGCCCAGATGGGTTTGTAACATAATCAATTCATTGTGATTATTGGTTTTAGAATTCCAGAATTTTCTTTTGTTGAATTCAAATCCCACTGTCTGTCGTGGTGGCATTTGAACCAGTGCCCTAGATCTCTGGATAACCAGTCCGCTGGCAATACCACAGGCACACCAACTCCCAAACAACATTATTGTTGTCATCAGTCCTTCTGATCGAGGCTTAAAAAAATAATGTTGTAATCACAGAATCACACAGTGCTAAAGAGGCCCTTCGGCCCATCGAGTCTGCACCGACACATGGAAAACGCCTGACCTCCAGCACTTGGCCCATAGCCTTGAATGTTATGACGTACCAAGTACTCACCCGGATACTTTTTAAAGGATGTGAGGCAACCCGCCTCTACCACCCTCCCAGGCAGTGCGTTCCAGATCGTCACCACCCTCTGGGTAAAAAGGTTTTTCCTCGCATCCCCTCCCCCCTTGAACCTGTGCCCCCTTGTGACTGATCCATCAACTAAGGGAAACTGCCGCTCCCTATCCACCCTGTCCATACTCCTCATAATCCTGTCCACCTCGATCAGGTCACCCCCTCAATAGAACATAGAACAGTACAGCACAGAACAGGCCCTTCGGCCCTCAATGTTGTGCCGAGCCATGATCACCCTACTCAAACCCACGTATCCACCCTATACCCGTAACCCAACAACCCCCCCTTAACCTTACTTTTTGTAGGACACTACGGGCAATTTAGCATGGCCAATCCACCTAACCCGCACATCTTTGGACTGTGGGAGGAAACCGGAGCACCCGGAGGAAACCCACGCACACAGGGGGAGGACGTGCAGACTCCACACAGACAGTGACCCAGCCGGGAATCGAACCTGGGACCCTGGAGCTGTGAAGCATTTATGCTAACCACCATGCTACCCTGCTGCCCCAATCTTCTCTGCTCCAGCGAAAACAACCCAAGCCTATCCAACCTCTCTCCATAACTTAAATGTTCCATCCCAGGCCACATCCTGGTGAATCACCTCTGCGCCCCCTCCAGTACAATCACCTCCTTCCTATAATGTGGGGACCAGAATTACACTCAGTGCTCCAGCTGTGGCCTCACCAACATTCTATACAACTCCAACATGACCTCCCTGCTTTTGTAATCTATACCCCGATTGATAAAAGCAAGAGTCCCATATGTCTTTTTCACCCCCCCCCTATTAACCTGCCTCCAGATCTATGGGCAAACAGGCCTCCTCAGAACTTCCCAGTGTCAGACCTTCCAGTAGGAAGCACAAACAGCTCAGAAAGACATCCAAAGTATTTAACTGATCGTCATAAACCACTGAATGTCTGAATGAGGCAGTGGGTCAGGAAAGATAGATTTCTCAACTCATTTATTGCAATGATGAGAAATTGTGGACCACGCTGCTTTAAATAAAGGATTGGATCCCAGACCAAAAAGCCACATGTGGAGAGACTGCGGGGAGAATGAGAGGTCACTGAGCAGCGGCTCGCTGGTCACAATATTAACCAACTGTCCTGGCTTGAGACAATTTACACCTCTTTAACCTGTGATTATCCCTCTCCCTGGATCTGCAATGATTTGATTACCTGCAAATGCCTGCATTCCAAGCATTGTCCAGCATCTCTGACTTTGTCTTTATAAATGTTTCTGGAACATACCTCGCCATTCACCTGAGGAAGGAGCTGCGCTCCGAAAGCTCGTGTTTGAATCAAACCTGTTGGACTTTAGCCTGGTGTTGTAAGACTTCTTACAATATTAACCAGCTGCACTGCCCACAGTGTACAGCTGGCTGCTTTACACATTCGGAATGTAGGTTGTTACAGGAAACATAACTCCAGCAGAATGTTGCAAGCTGCTGGCTAGACAGGGAAATATCATTCCCTTTTTAAACTCTTCCTTCCTTCTTGCAGCTTCTTCAAACAGTTAAACACAGGCAACAGCCGCACATCACTTACTCGTGGACACTTTCAAATCCCAAACTGACATTTAAAGATGAAATTCTACCCCATTCGAGCAGAGAATGTGGTTCCTCTGCCCTCCCCAAGTTTCTATTCGGAATGTAACAAAACACACATTTGTAAAGAAGGAGGTTAAAGTTGAGGACTCACTCCAGTTCCAGCAGACCATCCCCTTGGCCTCGGGGCAGCTCGTCTGGCTGAGGGTCGGTCATATCCTCAGGGGCTCAGTGGACACATTCCCAGGACTGAAGTGTAAGAGCCGCGGGCCGGCTGCTCTCTGTCTCTCTCTGTCTCTCTCTCTCAGTCTCACTCACCCAGTCAACAAGAACAAGTTACGGAAACTTCCAAACGGCTCCTCCCTCCACCCGTAAAGGTTTGTTCAGCGCTGCACCCTGGGACCTGTAGTCAAGAGTTGGAACTGATGAGGAAATGCAACAAAAAACCCCTTCATGGAAATGCAACAAAAACCCCCTTCATCTAAATGCAACACACACACAAAACATGTCCAAACCCATCTCAAAATAATCTCTCCTTGTTTTCAAATCCCTTGCCTCTCTCTATCTCTACCCTCCTCCAGACACTCCCTCTCTGTAGCCTCCTGCAGACCCTCCCTATCTCTGTGACCTCCACTAGACCCTCCCTATCTCTACCCTCCCTATCTCTACCCTCCTCCAGACCCTCCCTATCTCTGTGACCTCCACTAGAACCTCCCTATCTCTACCCTCCTCCAGACCCTGCCTATCTCTAACCATCTCAAGACCCTCCCTATATCTGCAATCTCTTCCAGACCCTCCCTATCTCTAACCATCTCCAGACCCTCCCTATCTCTGTAACCGCCAGACCCTCCCTATCTCTGTGACCTCCACTAGAACCTCCCTATCTCTACCCTCCTCCAGACCCTGCCTATCTCTAACCTTCTCCAGACCCTCCCTATCTCTGCAGCCTCCTCCAGACCCTCCCTATCACTGTATCCTCCTCCAGACCCTCCCTATCTCTGTAACCTCCTCCAGACCCTCCCTATCTCTGTACCCTCCTCCAGACTCTCCCTATCTCTAAGCTCCTCCAGACCCTCCCTATCTCTGTACCTCCTCCAGACCCTCCCTATCTCTGTACCTCCTCCAGACCCTCCCTATCTCTGTTACCTCCTCCAGACCCTCCCTATCTCTGTAACCTCCAGACCCTCCCTATCTCTGTGACCTCCACTAGAACCTCCCTATCTCTACCCTCCTCCAGACCCTCCCTATCTCTAACCTCCTCCAGACCCTCCCTATCTCTACCCTCCTCCAGACCCTCCCTATCTCTAACCATCTCCAGACCCTCCCTATCTCTGTAACCTCCTCCAGACCCTCCCTATCTCTAACCATCTCCAGACCCTCCCTATCTCTGTAACCTCCTCCAGACCCTCCCTATCTCTACCCTCCTCCAGACCATCCCTATCTCTAAGCTCCTCCAGACCCTCCCTATCTCTGTACCTCCTCCAGACCCTCCCTATCTCTCTAACCTCCTCCAGACCCTCCCTATCTCTGTAACCTCCAGACCCTCCCTATCTCTGTGACCTCCACTAGAACCTCCCTATCTCTACCCTCCTCCAGACCCTCCCTATCTCTAACCTCCTCCAGACCCTCCCCATCTCTACCCTCCTCCAGACCCTCCCTATCTCTACCCTCCTCCAGACCCTCCCTATCTCTGTACCCTCCTCCAGACCCTCCCTATCTCTAACCATCTCCAGACCCTCCCTATCTCTGTAACCTCCTCCAGACAATCCCTATCTCTAAGCTCCTCCAGACCCTACCTATCTCTGTTACCTCCTCTAGACCCTCCCTATCTCTGTACCTCCTCCAGACCCTACCTATCTCTGTTACCTCCTCTAGACCCTCCCTATCTTTGTACCTCCTCCAGACCCTCCCTATCTCTAAGCTCCTCCAGACCCTCCCTATCTCTGTACCTCCTCCAGACCCTCCCCATCTCTGTACCTCCTCCAGACCCTCCCTATCTCTGTTACCTCCTCCAGACCCTCCCTATCTCTGTAACCTCCTCCAGATCCTCCCTATCTCTGTAACCTCCAGACCCTCCCTATCTCTGTGACCTCCACTAGAACCTCCCTATCTCTACCCTCCTCCAGTCCCGCCCTATCTCTGTAACCCCCACAGACCCTCCCTATCTCTACCCTCTTCCAGACCCTCCCTATCTCTGTTACCCTCCTCCAGACCCTCTCTATCTCTACCCTCCTCCAGACCCTCCCTATCTCTAACCTCCTCCAGACCCTCCCTATCTCTGTAACATCCTTCTGACCCTCCCAGACCTCTTTGTTCCTCTAATTCAGGCAGTCAGGACATCCCACTTTCCATTGCCCACCATTGGTGTCCATGCCTGCAGCTGACTGGAGCAAACCTCCGGAAACCCAGTCCCAAACCTGAAGCTCAGCTTCTGCGCCTGTCCGAAACGCACCTTAAAACCCGTCCCATTGGCCACCTGCTCTCTGGCTCGCTGTTTCATTTTAATTCTCCTGCCAACACCTTGAGATGTTTTATTATTGAGAAAGGTGCTGCATGAATATAAGTGGTTGTTCTCCTAACAAATACAGATACATTTTAGGATTATCCTGCTGTCACTTTGGAATTGGAGATTGATCTCCTGAACGCCCTCAAAACTCCAAGAAAACATTCTAGCACCATTCATGGATTGTTTGGTGTTCTTTTTTAAAAGCTCTCTTAGAAAAACGTTGCTGATGTGAGGAAAGACAATTTAAATGGATGGGTTGGTGGAACGTCAAGTGATGGATCTCAAAACGAATATGTCCAATCAGAGATCCCAACCATAACTTGCTCTTAGACCCATCCAGAGGTGGGCTGTCTGCACAAATACACATTTGCCTCTATCAGAATGGACCAACTCCAGTTCATCTTTCTCGCCTCTGCGCGGACCGGCGAAATTTCAACCCTAAAACCCTTATCCCTATTTGAAATCCCTCCAAGGCCACGCACTCCTCCCCATCTCGGAACCCACCTGCAACCCAAAAGCCCTCTTGAGATGTCAAAGCTCCTCCAATTCCGCCCTCTTGGCCGGCACGGCAGCACAGTGGGTAGCACTGTGGCTTCACAGCTCCAGGGTCCCGGGTTCGATTCCTGGCTTGGGTCACTGTCGGTGTGTAGTCTGCACGTTCTCCCCGTGTCTGCGTGGGTTTCCTCCGGGTGCTCCGGTTTCCTCCCACAAGCCCCGAAAAACATGCTTGTAGGTGAATTGGACATTCTGGATTCTCCCTCCGTGTACCTGAACAGGCGCCGGAATGTGGCGACTAGGGGATTTTCACAGTAACTTCTTTGCAGTGTTAATGTCAGCCTACTTGTGACAATAATAAAGATTATTATTATTGCCCGTCCCAATTTTATTCACTCCACCATTGGCAGGTGCCTGAGTTGGAAACTCTGGAATTTCGAACTCCTCTGTTGGTCACACACTCGATTAGCTCCTTTCTGGCTCCTTGTGTGATTCGAATGGACACCAGGCGAGAATGTGGCAGCTTTCAAACCAGAAAAGAACCCGTTCAGATTTTAGCACAAAATGACAGCTTCACTTTTCACTCATTCATTATTTATTTTGAATCTGGCGGGATTTGAACTCGGGATCTCGGGATTAATGTTCCAGTCACATAACCACGTGGCTGAAATTACACCAAACATTCTCAAAAAAAACCCAGTCTCCCTGTTATTCTTTAATCTGTAATCTGCCTGCACGTTTTAAGCATTTACTGGAATGGCGTCTCCTCCTCTGATCCTCAGCTGCTGGGGACTGAACAAGTCTTCACATCACCAGCTCCAGCAGTGGCATCGACACCAATATTCCCAGAAGGATGGGGAGGGGAGGAACGGCCTGACCATTGTTAGCAGCGGGGCCTCGTTTGATGAACTTTTCACTGACCTCCTCCTCAAAGAGACACCCAGATTGACGACCTGGCTGGTAGAGTACAAGAGCAGGGATGTACTCCTGAGGCTGTATAAGGCTCTGGTCAGACCCCATTTGGAGTATTGTGAGCAGTTTTGGGCCCTGTATCTAAGGAAGGATGTGCTGGGCCTTGGAAAGGGTCCAGAGGAGGTTCACAAGAACGATCCCTGGAATGACAAGCTTGTCGTATGAGGAACGGTTGAGGACTCAGGGTCTGTACTCGTTGGAGTTTAGAAGGTTGAGGAGGTATCTTATTGAAACGTACAGGATACTGCGAGGCCTGGATAGAGTGGACATGGAGAGGATGTTTCCACTTGTAGGAAAAACTAGAACCAGAGGGCACGGCCTCAATCTCAAGGGACGATCCTTTAAAACAGAGAAGAGGAGGAATTTCTTCAGCCAGTGGGTGGTGAATCTGTGGAAGTCTTTGCCGCAGAAGGCTGTGGAGGCCAAATTATGGAGTATCTTTAAGACAGAGATAGATAGATTCTTGATTAATAAGGGGGATCAAAGGTTATGGGAAGAAGGCAGGAGAATGGGGATGAGAAAAATATCAGCCATGACTGAATGGCAGAGCAGGCTCGATGGGCCAAATGGACTAATTATAGAATCATAAAATCCCTACAGTGTAGAAGGAGGCCATTCAGCCCATCAAGTTTGCACTGACCTCCTGAAAGAGTATTCGTGCCATGTCCACTTCCCCATCCTACCTACCCTTTCCCTGTTACCCTGTAACCTGACCTTCCTATCCCAGGACACGAAGGAGCCATTTAGAGTGGCCAATCCACCTAACCTACACATTTTTGGACCTATGGGAAGAAACCGGAGCACAGACAGTAACCCGAGGCCAGAATTGAATCTGGGACCCTGGCGCTGTGAGGCAGCAGTGCTAACCACCGTGCCACCCAGCTCCGATGTCTTATTCTGCTCCTCAATCCTTTGGGTGGGAGTGGCAATTCGGCAGCAGAAGTCGCAGTTTGGTGAACCTGTGAGGACGGTGCAGGGACATCGCAAGGTGACCTGGCACCAGTTTGGGTGGTAGGGAGAGTTGCTGGCTGAGGCTGGGGTTGGTGGGGGGGGGGGGGGAGACTCACTCAGGTGTCTAGGAGGGAGGGAGGGAGGGAGGGGAGAAACACTTCTGCTCCCACTGGCACGAGCAGTTCTAAAAGGAGAGGAACTTTAATGCTTACTTTGTCTAGTTTCCACCTCCTGCTTCAGCTCTGCTGCTGCAGAGCCATCAGCATTGTCCCTCCCGCTATGGCCAATAGTGTGTCATCAGCACCATGACTATCAAATACTAACTGGAGCCCCTGTTGTTGGGGAATAATCTGTGGCAGAATCTGGTGTGTTGTTCCTCGTGTCATAATAAAGCTCGCAGTCTCAAGTGTGGAGAAGATGCTTTATTGTGGGTTCGTTCAGTTTCCAGAGCTCGACCTAGAACTACCTTCCAGTGCTAACTACCAGCTTTGCTTGCTGTGTGTCCTGCTTGCCAGCCCGCCTGCTGTGAAGAGTGTGTCCTCACTTCCTGTCCTGATCTATTTATATGGCTCTCCCGTGCTCCCTCTAGTGGTCGCTCAGTTGTGTTGCATCTGGTTAACTTGTGATCACCACATCCCCCTTTTTCTCTTAACATATTTTCTGAACATCGTTAAAGAAAATTGTACATCCTGTCCCAGTGTATTTATAGCTCTCCCGCTCGTGTTTGCTCTGTTGTTTTTGTATCTGGTCAATCTACGATCACCACATCCCCCTCTTTCTCATTACATAGTTTCTGTACATCATTAAGGAAAATTATACAAAACAGTAACTTATGATATGCGTATCTATACAAGTGATGATGCTATTGCCTTGGTTAACAAAGCCAATGTATTTATATGTCCAAACTTAATAAACACATTTATGAGTCCAAACTTGATGAATTTGTTCAGAGCTTTTTTTTTCTTTTTCTTTTTGTTGTTGATGACGTGGTGATATTGATATTGCAAGTCCGCTGTGAATGTTGTTGGTGTTCCTTGTTATCTTAAGTACCCAATGCGTCATCCCGAGGTGTTTGCATGGTCACATCACTGATGTTGACTGGCATGGACTTTTTTTTTGTGCTTGTGGTATTGATTTATTGTCTCATCCGCCTTGGATGCTGGTGTGCTTGCTTGTTCTGGAGCAGACGTGAGTTTGTGCGATTCGTTGTCATCCCATGACATGTTTGTAGTCTTGTTATCGTTTTGCAGTGTGCTGTGGCATCGTCCATCATGTGCCAAGTAGTGCCATTGTGTACAAGTCGTTGTTTCATTGCTGTTGTTTCTGTCGTTCCTGTTTTTTGTTGTTTCCGTTGCCGTACTTGTCGCTGTTTTTGTCGTTTCCGTCTTTGTTGTTGTCGCTATCTTTGCTCCTGACTTTGTTGTGTTTGTTGCCATTCTTGTTGTTTCTGCCTCTGTCGTTGTCGCTATCTTTGTGCCTGACGTTGTTGTTTGTCTTGTTGCGCTTCATGTTGCTTTTATTCTTGCTGTTGTCGTTCTCGTTTCTGCTGTGCTTCTTGCTATTGTTGTTTGTCTTGTCGCGCTTCATGTTGCTTTTCTTCTTGCTGTTGTCGTTCTCGTTTCTGCTGTGCTTCTTGCTATTGTTGTTGGTCTTGTCGCGCTTCATGTTGTTTTTGTTCTTGCTGTGTTTCTTTTGACTTTTGTTTTTCTTGTTATACTCTATGAGTGTCCCGAGTGGATAATTTGAGTCATTGAGCATTCCGTCTCGCGAGTGGTGCGAATGATCTGATGTTGCATCGGTGCAGGTGACATCAATCAGTTGTGGAGAATTGGATTCCGCATCTTTGCTTTCTTGGTGCTCGTCTTCCGGAGTCAAAGTCTTCTTGATTACATTTGACGCGGTGTCTGTGGACTCTCGGCGCTCCTCTTCTGGAGTCCAAATCTGCATGATTTCAGTTGACGTGGTTTCTCTAGACTCTTGGTGCTCCGCTTCTGGAGTTAAAATCTTCATGATTTCTGTTGATGTTATCTCACTGGACTCCAGGTGCTCCTCTTCTGGAGTCAAAATCTGCATGGTTTCTTTTTGTTTGATGTCTCTGGACTCCAGGTGCTCCTCTTCTGGAGTCAGAATCTGCATGGTTTCTTTCGGCATCGTCTCTCTGGACTGTTGGGTGGCCCGACTCTGTGCTTCTGTACAGACAAGCTGAGAACTGTCAGTCTCACTGTGATCCTGTACGTCGAGTGCGAGCACCTTGTCACTGTTTTCGCTCTGTGCTTCGGTACAGACAAGCTGAGAACTGTCAGTCTCACTGTGATCCTGTACGTCGAGTGCGAGCACCTTGTCACTGTTTTCGCTCTGTGCTTCGGTACAGACAAGCTGAGAACTGTCAGTCTCACTGTGATCCTGTACGTTGAGTGTGATCACCTTGTCACTGTCTTCGCATGCAGTGGGCAGAGGTGCATTGTCTTCTTCTTGTTCCTGTGAGCGTGTTGGACTTTCATAGTCCGCTCTTTCTTCTTGTTCCTGTGAGCGTGTTGGACTTTCATAGTCTGCTCTTGCTTCTTGTTCCTGTGAGCGTGTTGGACTTTCATAGTCTGCTTTTTCTTCTTGTTCCTGTGAGCGTGTTGGACTTTCATAGTCCGCTCTTTCTTCTTGTTCCTGTGAGCTTGGTAGACTTTCATAGTCTGCTTGCGGTTGCTCAGGTACAGCGGGTTTACCTTCATGGTCTTGTTCATGCTTGGTGTCCGCCCGGGAGTGTTTGCTTGCATCCCTGTTGGCGTCTTTCATCACTCGCACTGTGGAGCCTGTCATCGCTCGCTCCGTGGAGTCTTCCTGTGCTCTCTGTGTGGCGTCGTCTTCGTCTTGGGTATTGCTGTCATCCAATGTATCGACGAGCTGCCATGGCACCATGGTGTTGGATTCATCCACCATGAGTAGAGTCGTGTTGAGCTTTGCAACGGTGTCGCTGATGCTGTGATCAGCATGTCCAAATAACTCCTCCATGTCTGAGTAGTATTCTTTGAAACCCATTTCATCTTCGTTGGCTTCTTCTACCACGAGTTGATTCGTGTTGAACTTTGCGACCGTGTCGCTGATGCTGTGATAAGCATATCCGACTGACTCAGCTGTGTCTGAGTAGTATTCTCCGAAAACCAAATCATCCTGGTTGGATTCTTCTACCACGAGTTGATTCGTGTTGAACTTTGCGACCGTGTCGCTGATGCTGTGATAAGCATATCCGACTGACTCAGCCATGTCTGAGTAGTATTCTTTGAAAACCAAATCATTTTGGTTGGATTCATCTACCACGAGTTGGTTCGTGTTGTACTTTGCGACCGTGTCGCTGATGCTGTGATAAGCATATCCGACTGACCCAGTCAGGTCTGAGAGGTAATCGTCGAAAAACAAATCATCTTTTGTTGTTTCGGAATTCTTTTTGTTCGCTTCACTGTGTGTGGTGAAGGCAGCTTTTTCCAAGGTTTTGTGCAAGTTGTTTTTCACTGTTGGTTTAAGTTCAGGCGTTTTTCTGTGTTCTGAGGCAAGAAAATTTGGTTTTACCACTTTAAGTGTCTTGTTTTCAATTTTCGGGCATTTCCCTTTTAAGTGGGCGTGGTCAGGATTCTCAGACGTCATGACGTCACGCGTAGGAACGACTTGCACATGCGCAAATCGGCTTTCTTTCCTTGTGCGGTTCGGTGTCCATTGCGCATGCGCGGCTTGCGCATGCGCATGACGGTCCGCGACGAAGACTTTTTTTGACTGCGCATGCGCGACTTCCGGTTCCGGTGCATGCGCAACTTCCGGTTCCGGCGCATGCGCAGACGCGATTTGTAGTTCTTTGCTTACCAGAGACTGCAAAATGTGCTCCGACGCCATTTTATCGCGGATTTCAGCGTTTTTTCTTTCTAAAAGTTGTAAGTTACCTTTTCTTTCCGATCTGGACTGGATTTCAGCGTTTTGGCTTTGTGAAAAATTCATGTTATTTCTTCTTTTTGATCTGTACTGTGCATTCGCGATTTCCTGATCTTTTTGTGATTTTTTAAGTCTTGCATCACTCAGTCTCTGTGCAGGTTGGACTGTGAGCATGCCTTGCTGTTCAAATTTCTCACAGTACTCTTCAAATTTGTTTAGTAACGTTTGTAAGCTGTTCCTGTCTTCACCTTTTGAGTGTTTAAATCCATTATACACTTTCCTATTGACAGGCCCTTCGATGAGAATTGCTATTTTAATTTTGTCTGAGGCTTCTGCAACATCATTAGCTATGAGATAAAAATCGAACATTTGTTTAAACCTTTTCCAGACATTTCTTACATTACCAGTCGTGTCCAGCTGAGGTGGGTATCCATGCCACATCCTCGAATTAGCGATGTCTTCCCCAGTCAAATGTCCAGTAGGAGATTTCCATGCCATTTTGTGCTTTCTGTATCTGCAGCTGAGTTGTCCTGTCGTAAGCGTCCTGAAATCACTGCTGGTACCATGTGTTGTTCCTCGTGTCATAATAAAGCTCGCAGTCTCAAGTGTGGAGAAGATGCTTTATTGTGGGTTCGTTCAGTTTCCAGAACTCGACCTAGAACTACCTTCCAGTGCTAACTACCAGCTTTGCTTGCTGTGTGTCCTGCTTGCCAGCCCGCCTGCTGTGAAGAGTGTGTCCTCACTTCCTGTCCTGATCTATTTATATGGCTCTCCCGTGCTCCCTCTAGTGGTCGCTCAGTTGTGTTGCATCTGGTTAACTTGTGATCACCACATCTGGAATTATAAAAATGTAAACTGGTGGGTTGGAGCTGGTAGGTAGAAATCTAAAATTGTGACTCCCGGTGGCTGCCATGGAGTGAGTGGTCACACACAGGGCAGCTCCAGCTCAAAGGCGGCGCTTTGGGCATTTTATACCAGTTAGTGGGGCAGCTCTGGCATGAACTTGGTGCAGAAGATGTAGAGGGAGAGGTTCTCCCCAAGATTGACGTGTCTACTGGCTACTGGACCCGGCAAAAAAACAGTTGAAGACCTAGCTGAGGAATTGGAGGGGACCTGTGGCGCAGCAACAAATTGGGAGAATGGCGGAAGGGGAAAGGTCATCGCCAGTGGGACAGTCCCAGATGGAGCGGTTGATGGTCTTCATCAAGGAGGACCTTTGCCAGCAAAGGAAGGAGATGCATGGCGATTGGCTGAAGGCCATTCAGGGAGCAGTCGCACCTCTGCGAGGATCGATGGACTGTGTGGAGAAATGCCGTGAGGTACAAGGGGCGCAGATACGCGAGGTGGAGAAGGTGGTGTCCAACCAGAGCAATCGTATATCTGGAGGCGGAGGTGGGATCCTGGGGGGATCTGTGCAAGTCGCTGGGAGTGAAGGTCAAGGGGCAGAACCTGCAAATTGTGGGTCTGCCAGAGGGTGTGGAAGGAACAAACACAATGAAATATTTGTCGAGGATGCTGGCCGAATTGGTGGAGGAGAGGGTGCTGGACAAGGCCCCAGAGGTGGACAGGGTTCACAGTCTCTAAGCATTGGCCGAGAGTAGGGGAGCCACCGCAGGCGGTGATTTCGCGGTAGCACAGGTTCGTGGACAAGGATAAGATCCTATGATGGGCCAAAGAGAAATGAGACTGTGACTGTTTCCGAATATACCAGGACATTGGCATGGAGATGACAAAGAGGCGTGCAGGATTTAACTAGGCTAAGGCAGGGTGTTATACCAAAGGAAGATTCGGCCTGGGATGCTGTACCCGGTGAAACTGGGGCTGATATTGAAGGCCCGGATTACTATTTTGAAATGCCAGAAGAAGCCAATGATTTTATAAAGGACCATAAACTAGGGGAGAGCTGAGAGTTGGTGTCAGATGGAGGAGCTGTATCTGCGGAGGTTGGATGTTACGGCTATTGTGTGTTGCCGGAGGATGGGAGATTTTTTCTTTGGTGAGTTATAAGTTTGTAAATGGGTAGTTACCAACCCCCCCCCCCCCCCCCCCCCCGCCGCCAAGTTGTTTGTGGTGTATTTCTTTTTGGAGGGGGCTATTTGCGATTTTGGGTGTTTTTTCTTTGCGGGTAAGAGGTGTGGATGGTGGGGCCTGTTGGGTGGGGTTGCCAACGGAGGGGTACTCCGGTAGGCCATTTGCACAGGCTGCGGAGGGACTGGTGGGAGAGGGGCAGAGGGGTGTGAGGGGGGGCTACGAGCGGGAGCTGCCACGTTGGCAGACAATGCGGGTGAACAGAGGTGAGGTGGGGGGGGGGGGGGGAGGCTGAGAGAGGTGGCCAGGTTGGGGGAGTAGCCACCTGGGATGGCCACTTTCGGTATACAAAATGGACGCTCACAGAGACTCTAGGGAAATATGGACAATACTGAGCAGCAAGCAGGCACAGAGCCTGAATGTATATTTGGAAAGCAGTCAGCAGGCAGAATCGAAACTCTGAGTCAATTTACATATTGATGGCCCATCTCCGGGAAGCAAAGGACTAATGCTCAGGGAGCTGATACTGTCGCAGACATTCCGGCGCCACCACCCCAACCAGAAGATACAAACAAAGCAAGGCCAATGGCCACCTAGAGCACACCCACCAATCAGGGCACCCGCCCCTTTATTGGTTTAGATCGATGACAATGATCAAAAAGCTGCCCAATTAATTGGGCCCAAGTTTAAGTTCCCGACTAAAAGCGCGCAAAGCCATTCCAAGTATAAGAAGGAACCCCCGCCAAAGGTTCAGCCTCTTGGATTCGGCTCTCAGGCGGAGAGACCCTTCCACCAGCATCACCAGAAGCAGTAAGTTCAAGGTCAACGCTCGCTACCAGACGGACGACCTTAGCTGTACTCCTGTTACCTCTTCGAACCCAACAGCCTCAGATCTGAACAACGGCCATTGTTCCTCTGACCTAAGTGGGCACCCGAAGTTAAGTATAGGCGTTAGTGATAGAGATAGTTTGGCCTGTAGTGTGATTGTGCATGAGTAAATCATACTGTGTGCAAATAAAGTATCATTGACTTTGAACTAACTAACTGGTGTATTGGCTCTTTGATGGGTATTCGGGTTGAACCTTGTGGCGGTATCGAGAGATACCTGGTGACTCTGAAAGTATATTCATAATTAGGATTAAGAAAGGCGACCTTATTAACCGCCATATTTATAGCCATCAAAAGATAGCAACAGGTGGGGAGGAGGGGGTAAAAAGGGGAGTGGGGGAGGGGTAAAAGGGGAGTGGGGGAGGGGTAAAAAGGGGAGTGGGGGAGGGGTAAAAGGGGAGTGGGGGAGGGGTAAAAAGGGGAGTGGGAGAGGGGTAAAAGGGGAGTGGGGAGGGGTAAAAGGAGAGTGGGGGAGGGGTAAAAGGGGAGTGGGGGAGGGTAAAAAGGGGAGTGGACTGTGAGTTTGTGGAGTGCGCTTTTGTGTATGATGCTGTTTGTTTCAACACATTTTTGGTGTGAAATAAATTTTCCAAAAAGAAGTCTCAAATTGTAGCTCCTCCCAGACCTGTTTGCCCCTGGGCTGTTGAAGAGGGGAGGGGGTTTTCGGATTAGAACCACATTCCTTCTTGGAGAGATTGGCAAGAGTAAGAGAATAAAGAAAATTAAGCACAAAAAATATTTTAATGCAAATAGAAATTGTTAACATTTGTGTTCAATTCTAATAGAAATTATTTTCTCGACTTGTTCACATTAAAGTATAGACTCCACTTTGCAGTTATTGTGGGATGATAGGATGTTTGAAACGAATGAGGAGGAGGGGCTTGTTATGGATTGAAGTCAGCCAATCACAGGGCCAGATGGTCTATCCTATAGAATCAGTTACCAACTTGAATTGGACATAATCCAGGAGATGTCCCAGAGGATTGGAAAATCGCTGTTGTAACCCCCCTGTTCAAGAAGGGAACAAGAAAAAAGATGGAAAATTATAGGCCAATTAGCCTAACCTCGGTTGTTGGCAAAATTCTAGAATCCATCGTTAAGGATGAGATTTCTAAATTCTTGGAAGTGCAGGGTCGGATTAGGACAAGTCAGCACGGATTTAGTAAGGGGAGGTCGTGCCTGACAAACCTGTTAGAGTTCTTTGAAGAGATAACAAATAGGTTAGACCAAGGAGAGCCAATGGATGTTATCTATCTTGACTTCCAAAAGGCCTTTGACAAGGTGCCTCACGGGAGACTGCTGAGTAAAATAAGGGCCCATGGTATTCGAGGCAAGGTACTAACATGGATTGACGATTGGCTGTCAGACAGAAGGCAGAGAGTTGGGATAAAAGGTTCTTTTTCGGAATGGCAACCGGTGACAAGTGGTGTCCCGCAGGGTTCAGTGTTGGGGCCACAGCTGTTCTCTTTATATATTAACGATCTAGATGACGGGACTGGGGGCATTCTGGCCAAGTTTGCCGATGATACAAAGATAGGTGGAGGGGCAGGTAGTATTGAGGAGGTGGGGAGGCTGCAGAAAGATTTAGACAGTTTAGGAGAATGGTCCAAGAAGTGGCTGATGAAATTCAACGTGGGCAAGTGCGAGGTCTTGCACTTTGGAAAAAAGAATAGAGGCATGGACTATTTTCTAAACGGTGACAAAATTCATAATGCTAAAGTGCAAAGGGACTTGGGAGTCCTAGTCCAGGATTCTCTAAAGGTAAACTTGCAGGTTGAGTCCGTAATTAAGAAAGCAAATGTAATGTTGTCATTTATCTCAAGAGGCTTGGAATATAAAAGCAGGGATGTACTTCTGAGGCTTTATAAAGCACTAGTTAGGCCCCATTTAGAATACTGTGAGCAATTTTGGGCCCCACACCTCAGGAAGGACATACTGGCACTGGAGCGGGTCCAGCGGAGATTCACACGGATGATCCCAGGAATGGTAGGCCTAACATACGATGAACGTCTGAGGATCGTGGGATTATATTCATTGGAGTTTAGGAGGTTGAGGGGAGATCTAATAGAAACTTACAAGATAATGAATGGCTTGGATAGGATGGACGTAGGGAAGTTGTTTCCATTAGCAGGGGAGACTAGGACGCGGGGGCACAGCCTTAGAATAAAAGGGAGTCACTTTAGAACAGAGATGAGGAGAAATTTCTTCAGCCAGAGAGTGGTAGGTCTGTGGAATGCATTGCCACAGAAGGCGGTGGAGGCCGGGACATTGAGTGTCTTTAAGACAGAAATTGATAAATTCTTGATTTCTCGAGGAATTAAGGGCTATGGGGAGAGAGCGGGTAAATGGAGTTGAAATCAACCATGATTGAATGGTGGAGTGGACTCGATGGGCCGAATGGCCTTACTTCCGCTCCTATGTCTTATGGTCTTATGGTCTTATGTTTGTTACTATTTTATAGGATGCTGGGGGTCACTTACAATTCCACCTTTTGGTGCTCATGAGAGGTAGGGTAAAATGGCCGCAGTCCCAGATGACCATTGGCTGCTTTCCCGTTTGGGGACAGCTGACTGGTGGTGATTAACCCAAGGATCACCACACTTCAGAAGAGTTGGAGAAGGCGGGGCCTTGAAATTGAAAATCGCTTATTGTCACAAGTAGGCTTCAAATGAAGCTATTGTGAAAAACCCCTAGTCGCCACATTCCGGCGCCTGTTCGGGGAGGCTGTTACGGGAATTGAGCCGTGCTGCTGGCCTGCCTTGGGCTGCTTTCAAAGCCAGCGATTTAGCCCTGTGCTAAACCAGCCCCATAATAATAATTACTTCTTGTCACAAGTAGGCTTCAATGAAGTTACTGTGAAAAGCCCCTAGTCGCCACATTCCGGCGCCTGTTCGGGGAGGCCGGTATGGGAATTGAACCCCCGCTGCTGCCATTGTTCTGCATTGCAAGCCAGCTATTTAGCCCACTGTGCTAAACCAGCCCCAGATGGGGGCCTTCGTGAATAACCTCATGGGAAGATGGTAAGGAGGCACCTTCTTGAGCCGACACACACTGCACTAATCCCATATGACCTCTGCCCTCCATCCCTGCCCACAGTCCCCCCCCCCCCACCCCCACACACTCCCTCCACCACCCCTCCCTCACATCCCCACACTCCCCCATCCTCCCAAACTCCCACCTGCAACCCCTCCCCCATCTGGTCACACTTCCCCCCCCCCACCCCCCACACATCCACTCCCACACTCCCCTCCACTACAATCCCTCCCACACACACACCCACAGTCTCCCATCCCACACACCCACCTCTCCCACACACACTCCTCCCTCCCCCACATTCATTCCCCCCACCCCCACCATAGGTTACCTGACGTGTCTGCCATTGTGCTGACCCACCTTTCTTCTGCTGATTGGACAGTGAATGGAGGTTTCATTAACCAACTGAATGATTCTTGGCCATTACTCAATGACCATTTTTACCCCGTTGCAAATATGCTTTTAATTTAATGAAGAAACTCAAAGCTTTTTAAAAAACATTTTTCCTGTGATTTCTCTCCCTGGTTTTGCAGCATCCCGGAGGTCAGTGTTGATCCCTGGAGACTCCAGGATAATCCTGGAGGAGTTGGCAACCTGCTGATGGAACAGCCACCATCACGATGGCTTACATTAACACTGCAATGAAGTTACTGTGAAAAGCCCCTAGTCGCCACACTCCGGAGCCTGTTTGGGTACACGGAGGGAGAATTCAGAATGTCCAATTAACCTAACAGCACGTCTTTCAGGACTTGTGGGAGGAAACTGGAGCACCAGACACGGGGAGAACGTGCAGACTCCGCACAGACAGTGACCCAAGCCGGGAATCGAACCTGGAACCCTGGTGCTAACCCCAGACACACATGAGGCTGATTTAAAGATGGAAGCATTGTGACAATCGATGTTCCAAATGCTCGGCTGTTATTGTCTTTATCACCAGGAACTCACATTGTCAATTGTGAGGACAGCATCCAAAATATGAATCTGTGTAGTAAAAATGAAACACATGTATATACCCATGTGGAAGCGGAATTTGTGAGACAATGTTGTCGGCAGCAATCTCAGGGTCGACTTTTACAAGAGTGATATTTTCTAGGGGGTTGATTCGGACACACACAGCAGCCTGTCCGTAGATTGGCAGCCTGCAGTAGCCCAATGCTGTCCCTAGTTTGCGGCTGTGACCGAAGCGAGATTACCTGGGTGGCGACCACTCTGCCACAGTCAGACAGGTTGAGCAGTTTAGCTCTGAGACCCTGGGCGGCCGGGTGAGGGCAGCGGATGGCCGGGTCTCCCCCAGGCTGTCCGCAATGGCCCTGTTAACGGAGCACCAATTCAAGGAGCTCCCGGAAAACAAGCAGGTCCACAACAGGGCTCCCCTCGGACAGCGTCCCGAACAGTGACTACTTCTCAGCAAGTGTGTGGAGTGGTCGGTGACCCCTGGAAAACGTATGGTCGAATCTTACATGAGGCGTACGAACAATTATGACCATTTTATGCCAAAAACCACGGGTCAATCTTTGCATGAGATGGGGTATGTTCGTGGGCATACAGGGCAGCTCGGTAGCACAAGTGGATAGCACTGTGGCTTCACAGCGCCAGGGTCCCAGGTTCGATTCCCCGCTGGGTCACTGTCTGTGCGGAGTCTGCACGTTCTCCCTGTGTCTGTGTGGGTTTC
This sequence comes from Scyliorhinus canicula, assembly GCF_902713615.1. Lineage (NCBI taxonomy): Eukaryota > Metazoa > Chordata > Chondrichthyes > Carcharhiniformes > Scyliorhinidae > Scyliorhinus > Scyliorhinus canicula. The sequence continues at coordinate 270,977,939 of NC_052148.1, read as the reverse complement.
CTCCGGGTGCTCCGGTTTCCTCCCACAGTCCAAAGATGTGCAGGTTAGGTGGATTGGCCATGATAAATTGCCCTTCGTGACCAAAAAGGGTAGGAAGGGTTATTGGGTTAAGGGGATAGGGTGGAAGTGAGGGTTTAAGTGGGTCTGTGCAGATGCGATGGGCCGAACGGCCTCCTTCTGTACTGTATGTTCTATGTTCTACGTATGGTAACAAGAGGTTGTACTAGAAAATAAAGGGATGGACAACCGTGTGCAAACACAGCTCGACTTAGTTCTGTAAATATTGATTGCCAATAAAGATGATATTTGAGGTTGTTGCTGAAGTAAAGGAATGTTTTGGAATTCCGTCATTACGCAATGCTGAACTCTCTCTTGCATCCAATTGCCCGAAGAAACTTTTCTCTGAGAATCTGCAGACTGCTGTACTTGGGGAGATCCAACATCCTGTTACAGGTGTGGGCGGCCGGGAAGTACAAGTCAGGGTCATCCGTCGGTTCATGGCGGACGACAATTCTGAGGCTCCCCATTCCCCCAACTGGAACCCTGTCACAGCCTGTCAGGAAGACTAGCAACGAGAAACAAACAGGTATTAATCAATCATTAAGGGCATTAATCAATCATTAATCATTAAGGGCAGCATGGTAGCACAGTGGTTAGCACAATTGCTTCACAGCTCCAGGGTCCCAGGTTCGATTCCCCGCTGGGTCACTGTCTGTGCGGAGTCTGCACGTTCTCCCCATGTCTGCGTGGGTTTCCTCCGGGTGCTCCGGTTTCCTCCCACAGTCCAAAGACGTGCAGGTTAGGTGGACTGGCCATGCTAAATTGCCCTTAGTGTCCAAAAAAAAAGGTTAAGTGGGGGTTACTGGGTTATGGGAATAGGGTGGAGGTGTTGACCTTGGGTCAGGTGCTCTTTCCAAGAGCCGGTGCAGGCTCGATGGGCCGAATGGCCTCCTTCGGCACAGTAAATTCTATGATAATCTATGATTAAAATGCTGCACAGTACTTTCTAAAGGACTGACGTACTCAAGATAGAAATTCAAGACGCCCCAAAGCCCTTTAAGCTAGCGGTTGGCAGGGTAGTCATGGTTGTGATCATAGAATCAACAGTGCAGATGGTGGCCATTCGGCCCATCGAGTCTGCAGCGGCCCTCACAAAGAGCACCCTACACAAGCCTACGTATCTACCCTATCCCCGTAACCCACATTTAACCTTTTTGAACACTAAGTGGCAATTTATCATGGCCAATCCACCTAACCCGCACATCTTTGGACTGTGGGAGGAAACCGGAGGACCCGGAGGAAACCCACACAGACACGGGGATAACGTGCAGACTCCGCACAGACAGTGAACCAAGCTGGGAATCGAACCTGGGACCCTGGAGCTGTGAAGCAACTGTGCTAACCAGTATGCTACCGTGCTGGCAATACCACAATGTAGCAAACAAGGCAGCCAATTTGTACACAGCAAGGTCCCACCGACAACGACCAGGTATTCCGTTTCAGAGATTAGCCAGAACACTGACCAAGGTTCCCCTGCTGTTCTGCAAAAATGCTGGAACTTGGTGGGGTGGGGGGGCCCTGGACCGATTCAGTGACTGCGGAGGGGCTAGCACCAGCACCACGTGGATCACAATCGATTCCAATGTGAAACGGAGCTGGACTTGCCAGATCTGCGATATTGACACTCGAGAGGCTGACAAGCTGCAGTCGCAAATACACACTGCTGCCCATCCCCGCCAACAAGATGGCAGCAAGACGCGTGGCCCCATGATTTACGGATTCTGAGCTATAGACAGTGCTGGACGCGCTGGAGGCGGGTCACCCTGTACCCCGGCCCGGGAAGGAGGCTGCCAGACGTTGCCATTCGCTGTGCCTGGGCGCAGGTGGCAGAGCTGGTGATCGGCGGGGGCACGGACCGGCCAGCAGTGCCAGTAAAAACTGCACGACTCCTCAGGGCGGCCAGGGCACGTTGGCAGCGCTGTGCCCCTGGCACCAACCCCCGTCCCACACACCCGTAACCCTACACCCCCACCCCCTGGACAAGGCCGCCCATAACCGGCGGGGGTGGGGGATAACTGGAGGGGGACCGCGGACCTGCGCCTCCTCACCGTGGCAGAGCATAGGGCCCTCGGCATGTTCGGCAGCCCGAAGGAAAGGAAGGCCACCGAGGTGGAGCTTGGCCCAGGGCGAGGAAGCGAGACCCTGCTGAGTTGCGGTTCCCTGTGACTCGTCGGCTTCCCGCGCATGCGCAAACGGACCTTCCTGTTCTGTATGCTCTTCGCGCAACTGCACATGTGCGGCACCTTTTCCAAGATGGCTGCAATTCAAAACTGCCGTTCTCTTCAATGGAAAGTCTACCTTTGCCTCATGGTGAGTGTTGGCGCCTCTTTTACTGTTTTTTCTTGTATGTTCCTCGCAGAATTCTTGGAATTTGTCCAGGATTGCCTGGAAATCGCTCTTGTTTTTCCCCTTTGAGTATTTGAAGGTCTGGAAGATTTCAGCTGCTTCTGGACCCGCGATGGTGAGTAGAAGCTTTATTTTCTCTGCATCCGCCACGCCATCTAGGTCGGATAATACCAGGTAGATCTCGAATCTCTGCCTGAACCAACGCCAGTTTTCACTGAGATTGCCTTGGTACCTGAGCTGCTGTGGAACCAGAATCTCGAACATCATCTTGCCTGGGTGCCGTTGCTGGTTGTCACTGTTTGCTGAGTTGCAACTATATGGATTTAAGCAGTTCACTCCTGAGTACCATGTTCCTTGATGTGCACTCTGACAAAGGAAGGTTCAGACTTGGAGATAGCTTTAACACATTTATTAAACTGTTAACAATTCAACTACTTGGATTCGACTCTCCTGTTAATACTGCTATACTGGGGCAGCACGGTGGCCTAGTGGTTAGCACAACCTCCTCACTGCGCTGAGGTCCCAGGTTCGATCCCGGCTCTGGGTCACTGTCCGTGTGGAGTTTGCACATTCTCCCCGTGCCTGCGTGGGTTTCGCCCCCACAACCCAAAAATGTGCAGAGTAGGTGGATTGGCCACGCTAAATTGCCCCTTAATTGGAAAAAATAATTGGGTAATCTAAATTTAAAAAAAAAAATACTGCTATACCTACTCAGACTGACGAACCAGTCTGCTACAATCCACGTGGTGGGTGTGATGTGTTTCAAATCAACCCTGTGTACTCCACTGGAAAGAGGAAGATCATGTGTGCTGTGTCCTTTTATATGGGTCGGTGTAATGCCCCCCTGTGGTGGTATCACCTCTGTGCGTATCATGAATGCCCATTGGTCGTGTCCTATCTTATTGACCTATTGGTTAAATGTCTGTGTGTCATGTCTCTGGTGCTCCCTCTAGTGTCTATCTAGTCAACGTGTATTTACATTAACCCCTTGTGTATTTACAGCGATGCATATCACCACATCGTGTGTCAACTGTCCCCCCCAAAACGCCACCCCCACACCAGTCTCACCCCCCCTCAACCCACCACCTCCAATCCCCCCGACCTTTGGTCTAATCATGCGTCTTGTCTTGTGTCTTGCAGGACCTGCTGATGATGGGGTGGGTCCATCTGGTGTCCCCGCCCCCAGCCAGTGACACAGCCGTAGCCGGAGCCCTAGATGCTGAGCAGTGATAAGGACAGCAGCAAGGACGGGAGCCATTGAGCCGAGACTCAGGACACCCCGGAGCTCGAGTCCGAGAACGACACTGACTTCCCGACACTGCTGTCTCCAACACCCTCCACCATCCCGATCACCCCGAGGACACTCACCTCGGTCGGGCATTTTAGTGAAGAGGCTCCTGGGACACTATCTGGTGCGCATCACACAGCTGATCGGGTACAGAGGGTGGAGGAACTCCGAAGGGGGAGGTCAGGCCAACCCCAGGGACTCGCTGCCGTCCAGACTGGTCTCGAGCTTCTGGAACGGACGGTCCCATCAATTGTGGAGATGCAGTCACAGAGCCAGGGACTACATGAGGGGATGTCGGTGAGCATCCAGTAGCTGCAGTTACAGTTGGAGGAGTCAAATCGCGTGCAGGAGCAGGGGGTGCTGCCGACCATGCGTGCCACCCAGGCCAACACCGCACGGGTGGCATCGGCGGTGGAGGCATTGGGGGCAATGTTTTTGGCTATGGATTAGTGTATCCAAGGCCTGGGGCATTCAGTGCAGGCGGGGGCCGAGGCCCAGGACAGGGCTGCCCTCTCACAGGCAGCCATGTGTCAGAGCCATCTGGACATCACAGCGACGCTCCTTAGCCTGGCCCAGTCACAGCAGGCCATGGCTGGGAACGCCGGCAGCATGGTCCAGTCACAGCAGGCCATGGCTGGGAACGCCGGCAGCATGGCCCAGTCACAGCAGGCCATGGCTGGGAACGTCGGCAGCATGGCCCAGTCACAGCAGGCCATGGCTGGGAACGCCGGCAGCATGGCCCAGTCACAGCAGGCCATGGCTGGGAACGCCGGCAGCCTGGCCCAGTCACAGCAGGCCATGGCTGGGAACGCCGGCAGCATGGCCCAGTCACAGCAGGCCATGGCTGGGAACGCCGGCAGCCTGGCCCAGTCACAGCAGGCCATGGCTGGGAACGCCGGCAGCATGGCCCAGTCACAGCAGGCCATGGCTGGGAACGCCGGCAGCATGGCCCAGTCACAGCAGGCCATGGCTGGGAACGCCGGCAGCATGGCCCAGTCACAGCAGGCCATGGCTGGGAACGCCGGCAGCATGGCCCAGTCACAGCAGGCCATGGCTGGGAACGCCGGCAGCATGGCCCAGTCACAGCAGGCCATGGCTGGGAACGCCGGCAGCATGGCCCAGTCACAGCAGGCCATGGCTGGGAACGTCGGCGGCATTGTCCAGGCATTGGCTGATGTGGTGCAGACACTGGGGGCGGAGTCCCAGTCCCCAAGGGATATGGCGCAGTCACTGGCTTTAAAAAAATTTTTTTTTAGAGCGCCCAATTATTTATTTTTCCAATTAAGGGGCAATTAAGCGTGGCCAATCCACCTACCCTGCACATCTTTGGGTTGTGAGAGTGGGACCCACACAAACACGAGGAGAATGTGCAAACTCCACACGAACAGTGACCCCAGGTCAGGATTGGACCTGGGTCCTCAGTGCTGTGAAGCAGCAGTGCTAACCATTGTGCCACCGTGCCACCCTGGTACAGTCACTGGCTGATGTGACACAGACCCAGAAAGTGCTGGCACAGTCAATGGATGTGGCCTTCCATGCCTGTCTGGACCCCATGTCTTGCCCATCATTGTCCTCCCCCGCATCCTCCTCGCCAGACGAGCACTGGTGTTCATCCTCCTCCTCCAGCACATCGCCACTCTGCTGCGTTGTGGAGAATGCAGCAGGCCACCATGATGTGGGCAGCCCTCTCAGTGTCATACTGGAGGACCCCCTCCAGAGTGGTCCAGGCACCTGCACCTGCATCTTCAGGAGACTGGAGCATCGCTCAATCACAACCTTGGCGGCTGCATAGGCCTCGTTGTAGCGGGTCTCCGCGTCGGTCTGTGGATTGGTGCCACCAGCCACGATCGCAGTGGATAACCCCTGTCACCCAGGAGCTAACCCCTCAGCTGGGGGGATGTCTCGAACATGTCAGGAATCATCGTGTGTGCCAGGATAAGGGCGCTGTGCACATTGCCCCGGTATCGGGTGCAGAGGTGCACAATGGGCAGCTTATGGTCACATATCAGCAGTATATTCACCCCTTTCGGTTTGTGTAGAGCGGCCAGTCATCTGCAGGTGCCCGAGGACCAGCGTTCTTCAAACTTTTTTCCGGGGACCCATTTTTACCAACCGGCCGACCTTCGTGACCCACGCCGGCCGACCTTCGTGACCCACGCCGGCCGACCTGTGCGGCCCACGCCGGCCGACCTTCGTGACCCACGCCGGCCGACCTTCGCGACCCACGCCGGCCGAACTTCGCGACCCACGCCGGCCGACCTTCACGACCCACACCGGCCGACCTTCGCGACCCACACCGGCCGACCTTCGCGACCCACGCCGGCCGACCTTCGTGACCCACGCCGGCCGACCTTCACGCCCACGCTGGCCGACCTTCGCGGCCCACGCCGGCCGACCTTCGCGACCCACGCTGGCCGACCTTCGCGGCCCACGCCGGCCGACCATCGCGACCCACGCCGGCCGACCTTCGCTCCCCAACCCGGCCGACCTGCGGGACCCACCATTTTCTCTTACCTTATTTGGTGCTGACAAAAATGGAGGAAATGGTTTTGGGCCCCTTTGGCCCTCGTACACGCTCCTCCAATGGAACCTGTTGGATGAAGGTGAAGCCTTCCGGTGTCGGAAAGTATGGAGTCTCCATCTGTCCAAAGTTCTGCATTTTTTACTCCGGTAAAATTTTAGCAAATAAACCCCCCCCCCACAGCCGGTGTTATTAACAGCCGGCCGCTGCGGCTGTTGCGCGCAGATTTGCGCGATCGGGAGCGCCGCGACAGACGGCTCCACGACCCTCCCCACACTAATCCCACCCGCGGGTCGCACCCCCGAGTTTGACAATGCCTGCCCGAGGCGACCTGCATCCCATCAATCACCCCTGGATCTGGGACATCCCACCGATGGTAGCGAACCCCACTGCCCGGGCATCCTGCTGGGCTTTGTCCACATTGAAATGGCCGCATTGAGCCGACTGGGTATATCGGGCCTCTGTGACGGCTGGGTATATCGGGCCTCTGTGACGGCTGGGTATATCGGGCCTCTGTGCCGACTGGGTATATCGGGCCTCTGTGCCGACTGGGTATATCGGGTCTCTGTGCCGACTGGGTATATCGGGCCTCTGTGCCGACTGGGTATATCGGGCCTCTGTGCCGATTGGGTATATCGGGCCTCTGTAACGACTGGGTATATCGGGCCTCTGTGACGGCTGGGTATATCGGGCCTCTGTGCTGACTGGGTATATCGGGCCTCTGTGCCGACTGGGTATATCGGGCCTCTGTGCCGACTGGGTATATCGGGCCTCTGTGCCGACTGGGTATATCGGGCCTCTGTGCCGACTGGGTATATCGGGCCTCTGTGCCAACTGGGTATATCAGGCCTCTGTGCCGACTGGGTATATCGGGCCTCTGTGCCGACTGGGTTTATCGGGCCTCTGTGCCGACTGGGTATATCGGGCCTCTGTGCCGACTGGGTATATCGGGCCTCTGTGCCGGCTGGGTATATCGGGCCTCTGTGCCAACTGGGTATATCGGGCCTCTGTGCCGGCTGGGTATATCGGGCCTCTGTGCCGACTGGGTATATCGGGCCTCATTGAGCCGACTGGGTATATCGGGCCTCTGTGCCGGCTGGGTATATCGGGCCTCTGTGCCGACTGGGTATATCGGGCCAATGTGCCGGCTGGGTATATCGGGCCTCTGTGCCGGCTGGGTATATCGGGCCTCTGTGCCGACTGGGTATATCGGGCCTCTGTGACAGCTGGGTATATCAGGCCTCTGTGCCGACTGGGTATATCGGGCCTCTGTGCCGACTGGGTATATCGGGCCTCTGTGCCGACTGGGTATATCGGGCCGCATTGAGCCGACTGGGTATATCGGGCCTCTGTGCCGGCTGGGTATATCGGGCCTCTGTGCCGACTGGGTATATCGGGCCGCATTGAGCCGACTGGGTATATCGGGCCTCTGTGCCGGCTGGGTATATCGGGCCTCTGTGCCGGCTGGGTATATCGGGCCTCTGTGCCGACTGGGATGAACCTGTGCACCGAGGTCTGTGAGATGCCGGACAGGTCCCCACTCAGCACCTGGAAGGACCCCGTGGAGTAAACGTTCAGTGCGACCATCACCTTGACGGTCACCAGGAGGGGGTGTGGCCTCCCCATACCCCCGCGGTGCCAGGTGTGGCATGATCTGGCAGACATGTCGCACTGTCTCCCTGCTCAGCCGGAGTCTTTGACGGTATGCTGGGTCCGGCAGGCCCTCCAATGACAGGCGCTGCCAGTACACACGAGGCCTCATGCGGCACCTCCTTTGCTGCTCCACCTCCTCAGCCTGTTGGACGGCTACATCCTGTTCCTCTGGGGCAGGCTTCGCTGCTGCCCGCTGCCCTACTTCAGCTTCCTCCTCGAGGAGTGCTCGTCACAGGGCATCCCCCAGAGCTGCGGCGGCCAGTAGGAAGGCCACCATTGCTGGTTCATTTCCAATATCCATTGGCTGCAGGGGGTGAAAGGTCGACATGTTAGTGTAGTGTGTACCCCCATGCCCAACCAGGTCCACCGGGCTACACGGTGATCCCTGTTGGCACCGCGGGGTCTGCCCCCGCATATTCCCCCCCCCCCATCCCCGCACCCCTGGCCCTGATGGTGCCCGGAACCGTGGGGGCCCCTGGCCCTGTCGCCCATCCTTGCTGCCAGGTCGGCTGGCGCTGCCCTTGCCAGCGTTGCACTGCTGCCCTCTCCCAGTGTCCCTATACGGGCTACAGTGGGCATTGCCCTTTGGTGGGCCACGTGATGCCCTGCCGGCGAGTGGTGGCCAGTTGGGTGGTGGGGGGCGTAGTGGAGGGTGGGCCCGGCAGCTCACAGTCGTGTCTCTCTGTGTCCGACCTCCTCTCTCTCCCCCATCAGCCATGTCGCCGGTTTCAGCATTTTTAAAGCAAAAGTGAACCACGCCATCAGGAATTCAGCCCATTGAAGGTGGAAACTTGCGGAAGCCCCGGAGAATACCGGGTCAGGTCCGCTAATGATATGCTAGTGTGTTCCGGAACGCATTGGTGCCCCTGCCGATCCGATTGAGAATTGTGATTTGGCGTCAGATTGGCGCTGGCCGTGATTTTGGCATCAGAACAAACTCTTCTCCCAATCATGTTTCCCGATTTTAGCATCGGTCAACCCCAATCCGGACCCTGTCCCCAACCTAGACCCTATCACCAAACTAGGCCCTATTCACAACCTAGATCCTGTCCCCAATTTATATTCTGTCCCCAATCAATATCTTGTCGCCAATCTAAACCCCTCTCCAATCTACACCTGGGCCCCAATCTAGACACTGTCCCCAAACTAGACCCCATCCCAATCTAGACCCCAGCCCCAACCTTGACCATGTCCCCAATCTAGACCAGACACCAATCTAGACCCTATCCCAATCTAGACCCCAGCCCCAATCTAGACCATGTCCACAATCTAGACCAGACACCAATCTAGACCCCATCCCCAATCTAGACCCTATCACCAGTTTAGGCCATGTCCCCAATCTAGATCAGACACCAATCTAGACCCCATCACCAATCTAGACCCTATCACCAGTCTCGGCCCTATTCGCAATCTAGATGAAATGAAATGAAAATCGCTTATTGTCCCGAGTAGGCTTCAAATGAAGTTACTGTGATAAGCCCCTAGTCGCCACATTCCGGCGCCTGTTCGGGGAGGCTGGTACGGGAATCGAACTGTGCTGCTGGCCTGCCTTGGTCTGCTTTAAAAGCCAGTGATTTAGCCCTGTGTGCTAAACCAGCCCCTGTCCCCAATTTAAATGCTGCCCCAATCAAGACTCACCTCATTCTAGACCCGTCCCCAATTTGATGCTATCCCCAAACTAGACCCTAACCCAATCAAGATCCTGTCCCAATCTAGGCCCTATCCCCAATCTAGACCCTGTCCCCAATCTAGACCCTACCCCCAGTCTAGACCTCTCCCAAATCTAGACACTATCACCAATCTAGACCCGATCACTTATCTAGACGCTATTCCCAATCTAGACCCTCTCCTCAATCAAGATCCTGTCTCAAGTCTAAATCCTGGTCCAATCAAGATCCAGTCCCCAATCTAGAACCCTCTCTAGTCTACACCCTATCCTCAATTTAAATCATGATTCCCAATATGGACCTCAAACAAATCTAGACTCCACCCCCAATCTAGACCCTGTCACCAATCTAGGCCCTATTCCCAATCTAGACCCCTATTTCCAATCTAGACCCTAATCCCAATCTAGAACACGTCCCAATCTAGATCATGTCCCAATCTAGAGTCTGTCCGCAATCTAGACCCCATCCCAATCTTGACCCTGTCCCCAAACTTGATCCTATCCCCAATCTAGACCTGGTCCACAATCTAGAACCTACCCCCAATCTAGACCCCACCCAATCTAGACCCTAACCCCCAATACAGACCATATCCCCAATCTAGACCATGTCCCCAAACGGGACTCCACCCGTGATTGCTTGGATTTCGCTCCCACAACCCAAAGATGTGCAGGGTAGGTCGATTGGCCACACTAAAGTGCCCCTTAATTGGAAAACATGAATTGAACTTGTCCCCAATCTAAACCCTATCCCCAATCAAGGTCCTGAGCCAATGTAGATCTAGTGCCAAATCAAGACCCTATCCACAATCAAGACCCTGTCCCCAATCCAGATCCTGTCCCCAATCAAGACCCGGTCCCCAATCTACACCATGTCCCCAATGTAGGTCCTATCCCTAATCTACACCCTGTCCCAATCAGCCACCCTGTTCCCAATCTATACCGTGTCCTCAATCTAGACCCTATCCCCTATCTAGGCCCCACCCAAATCTAGTCCTTGCCCCCAATCTAAACCCTGTCACCAATCAAGATCCTGTCCCCTATCTGGACCCCAATCTAGACCCTGTCCCCAATCTAGACTCTGTCTCCAAAATAGATCCTTTCCCCAATCTGGATCCTGTCCTCAATTTAGACCTTGTCACCAATCTGGATCCTGTCCCCAATCTAGACTCCCCTGCAATCCAGACCCAACTCCAATCTAGACCCTGTCCCCAATCTAGACCCTGTCCCCAATCTAGACTCCCCTGCAATCCAGACCCAACTCCAATCTAGACCCTCTCCCCAATCTAGACCCTGTTCTCAATCTAGACCCTGTCGAACATCTAGAACCTGCAGCCAATCTAGATCTTGACCGCCTCCTAGTCTAAAGCCTACTATCGACCAAGGAACCAAACCTCCTCCTGATCACTTATTCTCTTCACACCAACCTCCATCGCTCCCCCACTCTGACTCCGGATGTACAGCCTTCAATCTGCCCGACAGTGGCCAGTACTTTAAAACAATAAGGGCCGGGATTCTCTGTTACACGGCTGGCGCTGTGTTGTACGACGCAACCACTGCAGGTTGTCGCCATGCGCATGCGCGGCAACAGAACTGGCCATTCTCTGCCCGTTTTTGGCACAGGAGTTTTACCCGCCCCTGCTGCTAGCCCCCCACTTCATCGCTCCCGGAATTGGTGAGGGCACGGCGACCTCAGTTCCCACGCCGGCGTTGGCACTTAGCCGCAAAATTGGAGAATCCAGCCCAAGGTGTTCCACCGAATTCATCGAACCCCCGGGAAAATCCATCCTTCCCAGCCGCTAAACCTCTCTGCTCCCTGACATTCCCGGAGTTTGTGTAACTCTATGTAACAGCAAGACCACTGACCAAGAAACTGCTTCTTCTCTTCCTCAGTCAATTCACGAAACATCTTCCAGAAATTTACAATGACATCGTCAGTCTCTGTGTATCCAAGGTACTTTGTGTTCTGTGAGAGAGTGTAGACAAAAACAGCTGTCAATGGAAACATCAATATGCACAGAACACGTGTTCGTAAAATTGTTTCAATAATGATATCGTCCCAAGAAGCAAACATGGCTGCAGGCGTCGTCCGATGAAGGTGAAGATGAAGTTATTGGCTAAGGTGCTGGTGCCGCGCATGGAAGGTTGTGTGTCGGGGGTGATAGATGAGGACCAAACGGGGTTTGTGAAGGGGTGATAGCTGTCAGCTAATATCAGGAGCTCAATATGTAAGCTCAATATAGGGAAGAGTGAGATGTTCCCGGTCAATACTTGGGTGAAAGGGTGGGGCATGGAGAAGATTGGGGCAGCACGGTAGCATAGTGGTTAGCACAAATGCTTCACAGCTCCAAGGTCCCAGGTTCAATTCCCGGCTTGGGTCACTGTCTGTGCGGAGTCTGCACGTCCTCCCCGTGTGTGCGTGGGTTTCCTCCGGGTGCTCCGGTTTCCTCCCACAGTCCAAAGATGTGCAGGTTAGGTGGATTGGCCATGCTAAATTGCCCTCAGTGTCCAAAATTGCCCTTAGTATTGGGCGGGGTTACTGGATTATGGGGATAGGGTGGAGATGTGGGCCTGGGTAGGGTGCTCTTTCCAAGAGCCGGTGCAGACTCGATGGGCTGAATGGCCTCCTTCTGTACTGTAAATTCTATGAAGGTGCCGTTTCGGCTGGTTAGGCCGAGATTGCGATATTTGGGTATTGGGGGGGGGGGGGGGGGGGGGGGGGATAGTTGTGTCCAAATGGATAAGTTGAATTTGCCAAATTTGGTGGCGGGGGTGAAGGAGGATCTCAAGGGGCAGGATATTCTACCGCTGTCACTGGCGAGGAGGGTTCAGACAGTAAAGCTGACTGTCTTGCCGAAGTTTCTGTTTATTTTTCAGAATCTCCTGATTCTTGTGCCCAAGTCTTTCTTTGGAAGGGTGAATCAGATAGTTTTTGAGTTTATGTGGGCGGGTGAGGTACCCGGGATTAAGAGGGTGTTTTTGGAGAGGGACAGGCGGAGAGGGGGGTTGGCCCTGCTGATCTTGCTGAATTATTACTGGGCGGCGAATGTTGAAAAGGTCGGGAGGTGGGTGTTGGAGGAGAGATTGATGTGGGGGCGGATGGAGGAGGCCTCGTGTTGAGGATGGGTGTGAGTGCACTGTCACTGGCGCTGCTTCCGTTCTCGCAGGCTGGGTACTCCACCTGCCCGATGGTAGTTTCATCGCTTAGAGTGTGGAATCAGTATGGGCAATGTTTTAGGTTGGAACGTCTGCATGTCGGGGCTGGTTTAGCACATTGGGCTAAATCGCTGGCTTTGAAAGCAGACCAAGGCAGGCCAGCAGCACGGTTCGATTCCCGTACCAGCCTCCACAAACAGGCGCCGGAATGTGGCAACTAGGGGCTTTTCACAGTAACTTCATTTGAAGCCTACTCGTGATAATAAGCGATTTTTATTTTTATTTTTCATTTCATTGTGGGTGCCAATTTGTGGTAATCACAGATTTATACTGGATTCTACGTTTCGGGTTTGGGAAAAGGTGGGGGTGGAGTGTTTTTGGGACCTGTCCATGGGGTGGTAGGTTTGTAGAGTTGGGAGAGTTGGAGGGGTTCCAGATGCCGAGGGGTAATGGGTTCTGGTACCTGCAAGTCAGGGATTGTGTGAGAAAGGAGTTGGCCACGTTTCCAAGGTTACCACCCCCACTGTTGCATGAAAGAATTATCTCTGAGGAAGAGTTAGAGGAAGGTAGGATCTAATAATAATCTTTATTATTGTCACAAGTAGGCTTACATTAACACCGCAATGAAGTTACTGTGAAAATCCCCTAGTTGCCACAGTCCGGCGCCTGTTCGGGTACACAGAGGGAGAATTCAGAATGTCCAATCCACCTAACAAGCTCGTCTTTGGACTGCGGGAGGAAACCGGAGCACCCGGAGGAAACCCACGCAGACACGGGGAGAACGTGCAGACTCCGCACAGACAGTGACCCAAGCCGGGAATCGAACTCGGGACAGTGGCGCTGTGAAGCAACAGTGCTAACCGCTGTGCTACCGTGCCGCCCTTAGACATATACGGGGAATGATTGGAAAGGGAGGGTGCATCGGTGGAGGATACAAAGTGGAAGTTGGAGGAGGAGCTGGGATTATTTGAGGCGGGGCAATGGGGTGAGGCCCTGTGAAGGGTAAATTCAACCTCCTCATGTGCGAGACTGAGCCTCGTATAGGTTAAAGGGGTCCTCAGAGCGCACAGGACAGTGTTGCGGATAAGTTTTTTTCCCGGCGATAGAGGATAGATGCGGACACTGCTTAAGGGGTCCGGCCAATCACACCCATATGTTCTGGGCCTCCCCGAATTTGGAGGAGTTCTGGAAATCCTTTGGGGGGGACAGTCTCGGAGATTCTGGGGGTGAGGGTGGCTCCAGGCGTGTGGGTGGCGATGTTTGGGGTGTCGGAGGATCCGGGATTGCAGGCGGGGAGGCTGACGTGTTGGCCTTTGCCTCTCCGATAGTCCAGAGGCAGATCTTGTTAGGGTGGTGGGATCTGGAGCTGCCCATGCTGTGGATGTGGGCGAGTGATGTGGCAGAGAAAATAAAATTTGCTACTCGGGGATCGACGGGAGGGGGGGGGGGGGGGTTTATTTTTGAGGTGGAGGCTGTTCATCGCTTTCTTTAAAGAATATGCTGAACGTCAGCCGGAGGGAGGCAGGGGGAGGGGGGGATTGGGGTTGGTTTATTGTATTGTGGGTATTTTCTGTTTTTAATAGTTGGAAAGTAAATTGGTTTGGGATATGGAGTGGTTTTGTCTTAGATCGAAGGGTTATGGATGATGGTTACGCGTGTTCTGTGCTTTGTAAATGCCCTGAATAAAAATATTTTTAAAAAAGGTGGTCGAGGTTTGGAACTCTCTCCCACAAACAGCAGGTGAAGCTACATCAGTTGTTAATTTTAAATCTGAGAGAGATAGGTTTTTGTTAAGCAAACAAGGGATATGGGCCAGAGGCAGGTATATGGGGCTGGATTCTCCGCTGTTGGGATTCTCCGTTGCACTGGCAGCGTTCCCAGGGATTTCCCAATGGCGTGGGGCTGCCCACAATGGGAAACCCCATTGGCTGGCAGGCGGGACAGGGAATCCCGCCCATGGAGTTAAGCCACCGACCAGCCATGATCACATTGAATGGCGAGAGAGGCTAAAGGGGCTGAATGGCCTGCTCCTATTCTTATGTTCCTTTGTTCCTGTGTAATTCCTGGACCAGGTCGCTGGCCTGTTGCCAGGGGCTTACAGCTTGTGGGGGACCACTCCATATGGAGTGTGGCCGAGTTTCTCCCGCTCTAATGTTGCTCAGTGATCACGGGATGATGGATCAATGGGACCTGGGGAGAGTTAGCAGCAGAGTTTTGGATGACCTCAGCACTTTAGAGGGTAAAATGTTGCAGGCTGGCCTGAGAACCATTTGAAGGAGTCACGTCCAGCGGTAACAAAAGAATGGGTGAGGGTTTCAGCAGCTGTTGCGATTAGACAGGTGCTGAGCCGGGCAACTTTGAGCGGCTGGGAATAGGCAATGTTACTGCCAGGTCCGTTGTAAGGTCGGACGCGCATCTACAGGTCACATTTGTCACCGAGGTAGCGAACCGCGTGGTTCAGCCTCAGACAGTCGCGAGGGAGGGGGATGGAGTTAGTGGTAAGAGAACAAAGTTTATGACGGGTCAGAGACAATGGGCTGGATTCGGCGCTCCCTGATGGTGAAGTCACGTTCGGCGAAGGGGCGGAGAATCCGTTTCGGCACCAAAATCGGGAGCGGCGGCGGTTTTTACATTGTCCGCCCCCTGGAAAGCGGCGTAGTCTAGGATTGGCCCCGCCGATTGACCTCAGCCTCAGGCCATTGCCTGAGGCCCACCCCGCCATTTACCGTCCCCGACCGGCCGCATTCCCGACGGCGTGGGACTCTCATGGTCCCAGCCATTCAAAAACCTGGTGTGATGGCTGTGGGCTCAGTCTGGGCCGCCACAGTCTGGGGGAGGGCCGATTGGCGGCCGGCGGGGCTTCATTCGGGGCTGGGGGCACTGTGGGCGGGCTGTCCAGGGCGGGCGAGCGACCGATGCGGGGCACTACATTGCCTGTCCAGGTCTGCGGGCTGAGTCCGCCATGGAGCCGGGGTGCGAATGCGCGGCCACGGAACCCGATGTGCTGGCGGCCGGCGGGGCTTCATTCGGGGCTGCGGGCACTGTGGGCGGGCGAGCGACCGATGCGGGGCACTACATTGCCGGTCCAGGTCTGCAGGCTGAGTCCGCTATGGAGACGCCGTGCGCATGCGCGGCCATGGAACCCGATGTTCTGGCGGCCGTATTGGCAGCTAGAGCTGTAAGCTCTATGCCGGCTCCCTGCTAGCCCCCAGCAAAACGGAGAATCTGTGACCTTTTGACGCCGGTTTTCCTGGCATAAAAGATCACCGTTTTCACACTGGCGTTGGGACTTAATCTCCAAAACGGAGAATCCAGCCCAATGGCTTTGGCTTTCCCCTGATAAGCAGGGATTAGGGAGGCCCTGGCTGAGGCAGGTCCCTGCAAATCAGGCAAGAGCAACATTGACAATGTCAAGTTTATCACGTCAATTTTGAGGCCCTTTCCTACACTTACGGCTGGTTTCCAGAGGGTTAAAATCAAGTCCCTAGTTACTTGTTTGACATGCAGAGATAACAATAATAGTTAAATACTCAAGGCAGCAGGAAGATAAGAAAGACAGTGGCTCACGTCTGCCAGCAGTTGCCAGTCATATTTGGTGTTTCCGTGGATAAGGGACATTAGTTCAACAGGCTGGAAAATATCCACAACCGGCAGTATCATAGCGCGCCAAAATTCAGCTGAAAAGGCTTTAAAATGTTTCTCCACCGACACGTTAAACACGTAATCCACGTAACAGTCAACAAACTGCTTTCTGAAACAGAGAAATGCAAACGGGGCATTGATTGAAATGGATCGTTTTAAGTGCTTGCTAAACTCACGACACAATGTCTAAAGTTGGATATGGTTCTGCAATTGGACAGCACTTACTGGAAAATCCTGAGTGTGCTAAGAATTACACTAGCTGTGTTTGTTGTCACTGCTGTACATGTGTAATTTCAGTGTTTTACTCTGGGCGGAGGTCCAGAAACTAGGAAGCCTGGATTTCTGGATTGGATTTCTTTATTGTCACGAGTACCAAGGTACAGTGAAAAGTATTTTTCTGCGTGCCGCTCAGACAGATGGTCAAATTTCTTTGACCACCTTTGAGTTTTAACTCCTGCCAATGTGAAACTTACTCTTTTACAAAATTAAGAAAGGGAAATAAATATTGTGCATTTAACATACAATTAATTGTTTTAGGAATGTTGATCTATAATAACACAGTGCATTCTTTCAGCTTCAATGCATCATGCTGAATCAATTCGTATTTAATGTTTGTAGATTTCTGGAATCAAGGGCGCGATTCTCCGACCCCCATGCCGGGTGGGTGAATCGCGGGACTGCTGGGTGATTCCCGCCGCCCTGGCACCCGCACGCGATTCTCCCACCCCCCCCCCAAAATGGCGTGCCGCGTTTTACGACAGACCGCTCAGAGAATCGCCGCTCGCCGTTTCTAACGGTCGAGCGGCGATTCTCCGGCCCGGATGGGCCGAGCGGCCTGCCCAATACGACCGGTTCACACAGGCACCAACCACACCTGGTCGCTGCCGGCGTGAACAGCGTGCGAACGCTGCGTGTGGGGCCTGAGGGGGGGGAGGGAGGATCGAGCACCAGGGGGGTGCTCAGTGGGGGTCTGGCCCGCGATCGGTGCCCACCGATTGGCGGGCCGGCGTCTCTAAAGGAAGCACTCTTTTCCCTCCGCCGCCCGCAAGATCAATCCTCCATGTCTTGCGGGGCGTCTGCGGGAGGATGGCAACCGCGCGTGCGCGGGTGACGTCATTTAAGGGCCGCCGGCCATGTCATTTACGCGCCGCCGCTTTGACACGGGCCCCAAGGCCCGGCGCGCGTAATTGATGCGGCGCCGCTCCTAGCCCCCCAGGGGTGGGAGAATAGGGGGCGAGGAGCGGCCTCCGACGCCGGAGTGAAACACTCCGGTTTTCACTCTGGCGCCGGCACTTTGTCTCCCGATGTTTCACAAAGCAGCCCAGAATATTGTAACAGAGAAATCGATGTCGGCTCCATCAGTGGTGACTACCACAATGTCCAAGCTTCGCACCTTTTTCGAATTAAAAAAGGCAGGGAGGCAATCGCTCCCTGATGCATTCCCCATGGCAACGCCTTGACCAATCAGAGTTGATGTGCTAACAAATCAGCACCCTTTTCTCATGAAGTATAAATTGTTGCTCCCTTTGAAATTTGGCATTCTTGCATCTGTCCTAATGATTGCAAGATGAAAAACTACAACTGCATGTCTCTTGCTTCAGCAGTACTTCAGTCCTGTATTGCCATGTGACCATCATTAATATTGTAAAACTATTCTCGACTCACTTCATGTTTCTCTAAAAATAATCCTGATTTTACCAGAGAATTGGCTGTAGTTTCAGCCATGGGTTCTGAAGTTGTGGCTAGTGTAGACTTGAGAGATGAACAGACACTTCCAACACTGATGAAGGTTCAACTCAATTTTATTAACTACTTCTAACTAACTAACACACGATGACTGTGGGTCCAAATGATGCTAATTTAAACTGGAGACCTAAGCCTTGTCCGAACCAGTTGGTTCTCTCAGCACATGGTGTGAGTCTGTGCTGGGCTGGATGAGTTCTTGTTACACTGAGAGGCAGCACCCAGAATGAGCGGGAACCGTGATGCCCTCTGCCTTTATAGTGTGTGTATTCTAACTGGTGATTGGCTGCGGTGTTTGTACATGTTGATTGGTCCCTGTGTGTGTCCATCAGTGTGTGTCTGCGCCATGATATTCTGGTGCTTTGTTGCTAAGTAAATCGATTGTTTGCCATGAATCCTGTGACAAGAGTTGCCCCAGCTCCAAATCAGTAACTACACGATGCTGTCCACAGACAGTTTGAAATCTAAAATGCATCAGTCAAGGTAGATGATACTGAAGCAACAATGAAATGAAATGAAAATTGCTTATTGTCACAAGTAGGCTTCAAATGAAGTTACTGTGAAAAGCCCCTAGTCGCCACATTCCGGCGCCTGTTTGGGGAGGCTGGTACGGGAACAATAAACCATTTGCCATTTGCACATCACCAGTATTTGAACGGTTACTCATACGGTGGAATAATTTATTGGCGTTGCATCGTTACTGGACTGGTAATACAGATCCTGGATTAATGATCCGCGGACATGAATTCAAAACCTCCCACGGCAATTGCACTCAATTAACTAAATAAATATGTATTTAAATAGTTGGTCACCCTAGTCCCAGATGACCGTCGGCTGCTTTCTCCTTTTGAGGGGGAGAGCTGACTGGTGGTGATTTAACCTGAGGGTCGCCACATTTCACACAAGGTTGAGCCTTCATGAATAACCTCAGCTGGCACGGGAATTGAACCTGTCCTGTTGGCTGCTCTGCATCATGAACCAGCTGTCCAGCCGGCTGAGCTAAACCGGCCCCCAAATGGCTGGCATCAGTAAAGGTAACCAGGAAACTACTGGATCGTTACCGCCAAAAATAAATCTGACATCTTTGTAGGCGACTCCAAACCCAGCCTTCAATGCCCTCTGGAATTACTGAGCAAGGCATTCGGTTGTATTCAAGAAGATGGTGCACCATCGCCTTCACAAGGGCAGGAAGGGATGGACACCCACATCCCATGAATGAATTATAAAATATCCTAATCTGAGGAAATAGTGGCAGCACGGTAGCATTGTGGATAGCACAATTGCTTCACAGCTCCAGGGTCCCAGGTTCGATTCCGACTTGGGTCACTGTCTGTGCGGAGTCTGCACATCCTCCCCGTGTGTGCGTGGGTTTCCCTCCGGGTGCTCCGGTTTCCTCCCACAGTCCAAAGATGTGCAGGTTAGGTGGATTGGCCATGATAAATTGCCCTTAGTGTCCAAAATTGCCCTTAATGTTGGGTGGGGTTACTGGGTTATGGGGATAGGGTGGCGGTATTGACCTCGGGTAGGGTGCTCTTTCCAAGAGCCAGTGCAGACTCGATGGGCTGAATGGCCTCCTTCTGCACTGTAAATTCTATGATAATCTATGAAATAGTGATCACTTTGCATCGGAGCAAGAGTTGGCCATCCAGCCCTTCAAGTCTGCTCAACCATTCAATTTGATCACCCTGATCTATCTGTATGCTGACTAGTGCCTGTGAATCCATCACCCTGATTGTCACGTCCTGTGCACTCTCTCTGAAGGTGGGTTCCTGGCTCATCGTCTGCTGATGCTTCTTCCTGAACTGTTTTCTTGGCAGTGAATGTCAGTCGCGGTTTGCCATTGGCTTCCTCCTGCAGGGGCAGGGCAAGGAGGCAGGTCCCAAGTCTACCTCAGCCGGAATGGCTATCAAACCCACACGCCACCCATCAAAATAATTGGTCTAACCGGCTCCCATACACCTCGATACCATTGCTCTAAGAAATAAGATCTAGTTGCTAATTGCCGAGGTGTCTCCAAAGGTCAAGGGTGACTCTGCTATGACCAAAAGCCCTGGAGAAGGAGCATAGGGCATAGGAACTAGGGGACTTTCACAGTAATTTCATTGAAGCCTACTTGTGACAATAAGCGATTATTATTATTATTATTATTATTAAGGATAACAAGAAACAATGCTGTGTTTTTCTCATTTTCTATTACCGTCATTAATGGCTGTTCTACAAATACAATTGGTTGTCTGCAAAGCATTTTGGGATGCCCTGAGGTCCTGAAAGGTTAGATACGTGTAGGTATTTTTCTTGTGGCACTGAAAACAGGCTGAGAAGATACACATAGGCCAGGAACAGAAACTGTCTCATGAGGCTCTGGCTGGAATCGATACTGGCCATCTGCAAAAGCACCCAAGTCAAGGCATAAACTTGTTATCGCTATATGGACTTTGTGATTACCCACTCCAAAGACTATGAATATGAAACAAACTCCCAGACACAGGTGATCAACTTTGCAGCACGACGAAGAACAGACAAAAGAAGCCGTCAGACTCCACAATGAGCTGATGGCTGGTCAGACAAGGGGAGTTTCAGAGGACAATGGGTCTTGATTGAAACACCATGAATTATTGGGAGCATCCTGTTTTTCCCAAGTCGGGGTCTGGATGGGACAATGACCAGTGGTGGGCGTACACCTATGACTCAATCCAAGCTTCCCAGTATAAAGAAAGGAACTTCATACAGATCTTGAAGGAGACCCTGGGAGTTCCCCAGCACGACCATCGCAAGAAGAAATGGCCCTGAGTTTCAAACCCAGAGAAGACCCCCACATTGAGTGATCGAATCCTGCCAGCCTCCTTTACTAAGTATGGGTAAAACCCAAAGCTCAGCTGTGAGTCTGAGTCACATTTTCCTGAGTAATAGAATTGTGAATAAAATTGCGTTAAATTGTGAACCGGTTTTGTCCTTTGTTCATCTCACAATTAAGGGAACTTGAGTAAAACTATTGAGTAAGTGAACTGGTCGAACATATCAGAGGTTTTAAAGGTACAACACTCTCCATTATTAAAAGAGGAGATCTTACCTGTTATTTTTTTTTACAGGAATGTTTTTACCATTTGGAATCAGCTCATGTTCAATTATTGATCCGTCAATCAGTTCTCTCCCGATCTGAAAGAGGCAACAGAAAGGAACCAAATGGGAGTATCGCTAACAAGATGTATTTTGTTACGAAAGACATTAAACAGGTCTAAGAGAGATTTTACTACTTGAAAATTGTTTCCAAATTCTCAGGCACCGACTTTAGCAGAGATAATGAACTAACTGGGCATAACTTTGATTTGGTGTTATTGTGTGAAACAGTTGGCATTGGCTGAGCCGCCTTATGTGCATCTTGACCAACCTGCTGAAAACTTAAATCTAAAGCGATGGTGAGGAGCTTTATCAATAGAGACTTTCCCACTTTACACATTCCATGGGGAAACTGGACTGCAACGCGGCCCTGATTCTCCAACGCACGCTCCCCCTGGGCGTGTCTCCCCAATTGCACCACAGGACCGGCCTGGAGTCTTGAGAATTGAAAGATTATTCCCCAGAGCACTGCTCTGAGCAAGACCCCCAAGAGGAAAATCATAAATTGTCTGGTGTTTTCATTTCTTTTTGTTTCTTAAGTTGCAAAAACTTAGGGAGGTAGGGAAATTGGCCATTAGGTCTCGGAGCCAGTAATCAGTCAAACACTTTAGTCAAGTCGTGTGGGGAGGTGCCGTGTCATCACGTTGGGCAGGTTGGAGGACCAATGGCAGGAGAATGGGGACAGGGAAGGGACGGGGGATCATGTGATAAAATCTCCAGGAATACACACAACCAGAGTTGGCAATCCAACTCTCCATGGGATGGTGGATTCAGTGCTTGATGGTAAGGCAATAATATCACTCAGGGTTTTGTGGATGGACAGGTCAGCAGCAAACTGCATCTGAAGTGCAGAAACCTGCGAGGCTACAGACCAGGGGCGGGATTCTCCCAGCCTCCGCCCGGAAATCGCGATCAGCGCGGGGGCGGAGAATGGACGTTGACGCCAAAATCAAACGCGCGCGGTCTACGTGGCGTGGGTAGGGGGTCATTGACAGAGGCTCCCCGCGGCGATTCTCCAACTACAACTGGCCAAGTTCTCGACACCGTGGGTCTCTCACGGTCTTACCCGTCGGGAACTCGGCGTGGTGGCTGCAGACTCAGTCCGCGGCCGTCCTGGTGGGGGCGAGGGGGGGGATCCTTCACCGGGGGGGACCTCACAGACGGCCAGGCTATCGATCGGGGGGCCACCGATCCGTGGGTGCGTGCGATCTCGGGGTGGGGGGGGGGCTATCTTCTTGGCGCCGGTCCGCGGTATGGGTCTGCCATGTCACGCGGGGTGTCCGATGCAGGCCGGCGCCATGAACATGTGCGGACATCCGACCGGAAGCGCAGGGCCCCGTATCAGCAGCCGGAGCTGCGAGGACTATACCGGGGGCCTGCTAGCCCCCTTCAGGAAAGTCCAGAGTGATTTGCTCGCGTCTTCATGCTGGAGTGGGGCACATCGCCCATTATTGGAGAATCCAGCCCCAGGACTTTGATTATCATATACTTCCATCAGGTTAAAAAACATTAGGGGTACAAAGCTATATCTTCCCATTAACCCAATTGTTCTAAAGTGTTTTCTCTTCTTTACATGTGGGGTTGATCTAAAGGGAAAAGAAAAGCTAACCTAAAAACAAGAGGATGAATAATTATAAATTAGGCAGTTGGTTAATCTCCGTGGAGTTTGGAAGAATGAGGGGAGATCTCATTGAGGTGTACAAGATGCTAAAAGGCCTGGTAAAGAAGACATGGAGCGGATGCTTCCTCTTGTGGGGCATTCTAGAACCAGAGGTCATGGGCTGGATTCTCTGTTTTCCGATATCATAATCGGCGATTGGGCGGAGAATCGACGGCAATGCCCAAATCGGGGCCAGCACCGGTTTGACGGCGATCAGCCAAGCTCCGCCCCGTCGGAAAGGGCGTCATCGCGCCTCATGCCATTGGCTCGTCATCGGCAGGCCCTTCGGCTATTCCCTGCCCCGATGGGCTGAGATACCGACGGCGCGGGACACGTGCGGTCTGAATGGTCGGGAACTCAGCGGGGCGGCTTCGGACTGTGTCCAGCGCCGTCACACTTGGCCCAGGATCCGTGCTATTGGCCGGTGGTGGGGGGGGGGGGGGGGCTTCCGCGAGGGCTGGGGGGACTGGTAAGGGGTGGCCAGGGGGTGGCCTGTGAGGAGTGGATGTCGGGTCGGGTCCGTGCACGGCCGGCACAATGTTGTACGGCGCGAGCGCTGCAGGTCGGCAGCCGTGCGTATGTGCAGCCAGGGACCCGGCCCGTTTACGGCGTGGGAGCCGGGAGTATCAGCCCCCCCACTGGCCCCAGAATCGGTGAGGGTTTGGTGCCAATTTTTTCGTTGTAGACCTCCCGCAAATTCTCCGTTTGAGCCGGCACTTAGCCGCTGAAATGGAGAATCCAGCCCCCATATCTTAAACTGATTGGAAGAGAAACTACTTCTCCCAAAGGGTTGTGAATCTGTGGAATTCGCTACCCCATAGTGCAGTGCATGCTGGGACAGTGAGTAAATTTAAGGAGGAGTTAAACAGGTTTTTAATTGGTAAGGGGTTGAAGGGTTACGGAGAACAGGGAGGACGGTGGAGTTGAGGCCAGGATGAGATCAGCTGTGATCACAAACCCGGGATGGCAGGACTGACAGATGAAGAAAGATTGGGTCGGCTGGGCTTGTACTGACTGGAGTTTAGAAGAATGAGAGGGGATCCCATAGAAACATATAAAATCCTGATGGGCCTGGACAGGCGAGATACGGGAAGAATGTTCCCGATGTTGGGGACGTTGGGAACTAGGGGTCATAGCCTAAGAATAAGGGGTCAGCCATTCACGACTGAGATAAGGAAGAACATCTTCTCTCAGAGAGTTGTGAACTTGTGGAATTCTCTGCCACAGAAAGCTGTTGGGTCCAGTTTGTTGGATATATTCAAGAGGGAGCTGGACGTGGCCCTTGTGGCTGAAGGGATCAAGGGGAATGGAGAGAGAGCGGGAGTGGGATACTGAATTTGCATGATCAGCCATGATCATATTGGATGGTAGTGCAGACTGGAAGGGCTGAATGGCCTACTCCTGCACCTATTGTCTATGTTTCTATGAAGGAGTATAGGCTCGGGAAGGTAAATTGCCGACTCCAGTTCCTAGGTCATGTGTTCTAGGGAGGAGATGCTCTGGCTGACTTTGCAGTCCAACTCTTGGTCTGTAGCATTGAAGGTAACAGATAAGGAATGTATCAGCCATGGTAGAATGGCAGAGCAGACTAGATGGGCCGAATGGCCTACTTCTGCTCTTTATCTTATGAACGGTGAAATATTATTTGTTCTCCAGATCTGGGTCCGTTTATTGCCATCCCAAGTGCAGCAACTGAATGGCGAGTCAGGTCACCAGAGATTGTAGTGGGAGCTCGCCCTCCCTGAAAGATCAAAGTGGCTCAGTGGGGCTTTTGCAACAATCTAGTCGCTTTCAGTCATTCATTTCACCTGCTGATATAGAATTATACAGTACAGGAGGAGGCCATTTGGCACATCATGGCCGGTATTCTCCAATCCCGCGGCCAGGTTCTGGCGCCGGCGTGAAAAGCGGTGCCAACCACTCCGGGGTAAACGGTCCCCGATTGTCCGGTATTCACCCCTTCCTACGGGGCTAGGTTAGCACCAGAATGATCTCCGCTGCTCCAGCCAGCGCGGCACTGCTGATGTGAGCCCGCGCATGCGTGGGGGCTCCCGTCTCTGCGCCGGCCACCCGGGCAATATGCCGGAACCCTACAGGGGCCCGACGCGGAGGTACATAGCCCCCACGGAACCAGTCCGCTCGCCGATCGGTAGGCCCCGATCGTGGGCCAGGCCACCATGGACGCCCTCCCTGTGGTCGGATCTCCCCCCCCCCTCGAGGACGGCCCCGCAGAGTAACCCATGCCGGCGGAACTTGGCCAAACTCGGCGGGCATCCTCCGATTGGGCACGTTACAGTCCTCAGGACTCAGCATTGAGTTCATCAAATGTGACCTTTCTCCTCCAGCTCAACCCCTTTTTGTAATGCCCTAAATATTTTTGTCTCACTGCAAAACCCTCCTTTTCCCTCCCCCGCCCCCCCACACCGGGCCATCTCTCTCTTGTTGTGAAAATTGCTACATCTTGTTGAAATCTCCCCCCAGCTCCAGTTTAATATCCAGCACCATTCTCTTTCTCTTCAGTTCTGATGACGAAGGTCAAACAGACTCGGGACTGTTTCCTCTCCCTGCAGATGCCCCTGGGCCTCTCGGGATTCTCCGGCAATCCAATTGTTCGTTTCAGTTTGCAACATCCGCAATGTTTTGCTCAATACATTCAACTGCCCCCTCTGAAATTGAGTCAAGCCGATCAGACCGCCACAAGGTCGTTGTCTGATCTCAATGGTCAGAGTCAGCAACAGGATAATGTCCTGAACATCAATGGCCTACAACAGGCTTTCCAACCGTTCGAGATTGTCCTGCTGTCTCCGGGAATGAAAGATATCTTTCCAGGACATTATCATAGAATCATAGAATTTACAGTGCAGGAGGAGGCCATTCAGCCCATCGAGTCCGCACCGGCCCTTGGAAAAAGTACCCCACCTAAGCCCAGACTTCCACCCTATCCCCGCAACCCAGCAACCCCACCTAACCTTTTTGAACACTAAGGGCAATTTAGCATGGCCAATCCACCTAACCTGCACATTTTTGGACTGTGGGAGGAAACCGGAGCACCCGGAGGAAACCCACGCACACACGGGGAGAACGCAAAATCCTAGAGACAAATCAGGAAGGGGTTCAAATTTAAAATATTTAGGGGCGGCACGTGGCGCAGTGGTTAGCACTGGGGCTACGGCGCTGAGGACCCGGGTGTGAATCCCGGCCCTGGGTCACTGTCCACGTGGAGTTTGCACATTTTCCCCATGTCTGCGTGGGTTTCGCCCCCACAACCCAAAGATGTGCAGAGTAGGTGGATTGGCCAGGCTAAATTGCCCCTTAATTGGGAAAAAAATAATTGGGTACTTTAAATTCATAAAAAACAAACAATTTAAAATATTTTAATGGGCTATTTGACTGGGTGGGGTGGTCATAGACAAGAGGCCCTCTGAGAAATGCACCCAGTAATATGCCCAACTAAATTTGAGAACCACCTTGCCCCCAGCAAGGGATCTGAGAGGAGGATTGTGCTGGTAACTTAATGGTAATTAATCTTTATTATTGTCACAACTAGGCTTACATCCCTAACCCTAACCCTAATTTGTTCTATGTTCTATAGTGTGGATGGGCTTTAGAGTGGTTTGACAGGTCGGCGCAACATCAAGGGCCGAAGGGCCTGTACTGCACTGTAATGTTCTATGTACATTAAGAACATAAGAACATAAGAACTAGGAGCAGGAGTCGGCCATCTGGCCCCTCGAGCCTGCTCCGCCATTCAATGAGATCATGGCTGATCTTTTGTGGACTCAGCTCCACTTTCCGGCCAGAACACCATAACCCTTAATCCCTTTATTCTTCAAAAAACTATCTATCTTTATCTTAAAAACATGTAATGAAGGAGCCTCAACTGCTTCACTGGGCAAGGAATTCCATAGATTCACAACCCTTTGGGTGAAGAAGTTCCTTCTAAACTCAGTCCTAAATCTACTTCCCCTTATTTTGAGGCTATGTCCCCTAGTTCTGCTTTCACCCGCCAGTGGAAACAACCTGCCCGCATCTATTCTATCTATTCCCTTCATAATTTTAAATGTTTCGATAAGATCCCCCCTCATCCTTCCAAATTCCAATGAGTACAGTCCCAGTCTACTCAACCTCTCCTCGTAATCCAACCCCTTCAGATCTGGGATTAACCTCATGAATCTCCTCTGCACACCCTCCAGTGCCAGTACGTCCTTTCTCAAGTAAGGAGACCAAAACTGAACACAATACTCCAGGTGTGGCCTCACTAACACCTTATACAATTGCAGCATAACCTCCCTAGTCTTAAACTCCATCCCTCTAGCAATGAAGGACAAAATTCCATTTGCCTTCTTAATCACCTGTTGCACCTGTAAACCAACTTTCTGTGATTCATGCACCAGCACACCCAGGTCTCTCTGCACAGCAGCATGCTTTAATATTTTGTTGTTTAAATAATAATCCCGTTTGCTGTTATTCCTACCAAAATGGATAACCTCACATTTGTCAACATTGTATTCCATCTGCCAGACCCGAGCCCATTCACTGAACCTATCCAAATCCCTCTGCAGACTTCCAGTATCCTCTGCACTTTTTGCTTTACCACTCATCTTAGTGTCATCTGCAAACTTGGATACATTGCCCTTGGTCCCCAACTCCAAATCATCTATGTAGATTGTGAACAATTGTGGGCCCAACACAGATCCCTGAGGGACACCACTATCTACTGATCGCCAACCAGAGAAACACCCATTAATCCCCACTCTTTGCTTTCTATTAATTAACCAATCCTCTATCCATGCTACTACTTTACCCTTAATGCCATGCATCTTTATCTTATGCAGCAGCCTTTTGTGTGGTACCTTGTCAAAAGCTTTCTGGAAATCCAGATATACCACATCCATTGGCTCCCCGTTATCTACTGCACTGGTAATGTCCTCAAAAAATTCCACTAAATTAGTTAGGCACGACCTGCCCTTTATGAACCCATGCTGCGTCTGCCCAATGGAACAATTTCTATCCAGATGCCTCGCTATTTCTCTATTAACACTACAATGAAGTTACTGTGAAAATCCCCTAGTCGCCACACTCCGGTGCCTGTTCGGGTACACTGAGGGAGAATTCAGAATGTCCAATTCACCTAACAAGCACGTCTTTCAGGACTAGTGGGAGGAAACCGGAGCACCCGGAGGAAACCAACGCAGACACAGGGAGAACGTGCAGACTCCGCACAGACAGTGACCCAAGCCGGGAATCGAACCTGGGACCCTGGCGCTGTGCAGCAACAGTGCTAACCACTGTGCTACCGTGAATTGATAGCGGTAGTGAGTAGACAATAACTCCTGACAGTCGTAACTTCACTATAGGTGGAGCCGGTGGTGCAGTGGGAACGTCACTGGGCTAGTAACGGCCCAGCTCTGGGAACATGGATTCCACTCCCAACACGGCAGCTCATGGAATTTTAATTCAATCAATAAAATCTGGAATTGAAAGCTAGTCTCAGTAAAAGCCATTGCAGATTGTTGTAAAAACCCATCTGGTTCACTGATGTATTTGAGGGAAGGAAATCTGCCGTCCTTACCCGGTCTGTCCTACATGTGACTCCAGACCCACAGCAATGTGGTTCACTCTTAATGTCCCTCTGAACTAGTCCAGCAAGCTACTCAGTTCAACTAGAAATGGGAAACAAATGCTGGCCTTGTCAATGACACCCCAACACGAAAGAATATATTTGAACACGTGCTCCTGCACTGTATGATAATTGTTAGATTTTACGAAGATGGTGGGCAATGATTCGGGTTTCAGTTTGATCACATAAAGAGACACTTTACTGTGGCCTGGTTGCGTTTGGAGATGAATGCATGTAATGTTTTACTTTGCAAATAAATGTAAGACTCAGTAAATATTGGCTCCAGCGTTATCCTTCAGCTGTTAGCGTTCCATAATATAATATATGCTTTGGCCGTGAAGGTTACTTAAAGCCTGTGCGAGCTTAATTCAGCGTGAGTGAGTAACCTCGCAGAGAGAGGAAGAAAATGCCGAGGGAAAGATAAAAAAAAGCAAGCGGGACCTACTGTGAAATTATAGCAGAGTACCTCTTCAATATCGTCATTCTCATAATCGAGAAGGTCCTGCAGATTTCTGCAGCAAAAATGGAAAAGTTAGTTCATGAACACCAGCTGTCTGAACGCTTACCAAACAAAACAAACTGGCCTTTTGCAGATCTCTAATTTTAGAGAATGGCACACAAAGCTGGAAATGCTGGATAAACCCAGCAGGTCTGGCAGCATTCTCGGAGAGAGGAGAGCTAATATTTCGGGTCTGTTTCTCCATCCACAGATGCGGCCAGGTCTGCTGAGTTTATCCAGCATTTACTCTTCTTATTTTGGGTTTCCAACATCACAGTATTTCCCTTTGATTTTCGAGAACGGCACTCAGTTAATCCAGCTGCGATAGTTAATTAACCGAGTTATTGGATTGTCTAACTGAACTATGGAAAGAAAGGCCGTTGTTACAATCCAAAGGCACATTCAACAGGATCTCGTAAGGATTAAATACCTGATGGAACCATCAATTCACCAGACACGTGTTTCCAATATGAATCTAGGCTTTAATCGACTTACTTCAGAGCCAGCCTGTTACCCGTTGATGAACTCTTAGTGAACTCAGGCTGACTCTGGACAAGGATATGTATACAGCTGCACTAGGGGGAGGAGTCATGGGCGGAGCCAAGGGTGGAGCCCAGTACAAGTTCCTGAGTACTCCCAGAGCTACTCCCCCTAGTGGTAGGATAGCGCTACTGCGCTTACAAAGACAGTGTGAATTATCATATATACATATATATATTACATTCACCACAATACCGTGTGCCTTTTACAGAAGTTAGTAAAATGCTTGACCGCGGGACTCACCGTCCTAGCGTTGGTGAGAGATCCTTCAGGTCGTCCAGGTTTGGCTGAACATTGAGAAGTTTCTTGTAAAGGGCCAGAGGGAAGTGAAAGTCTGCGACAAATCCATGGTATAGAGAAATCCAGCAAAGAATCCCCACCAGGCGAAAAATATCATCTATTTCTGGGTTCTGTGTGGATAAAACTGATATTATAACTTCTTCTCTGCAAAGTCTTTAAGCAGTTTGGCATTACTGAATTAAATAGAAATATCAGACGAGGAGGAGAGCATCCAGCCCCTTGAGCTTGTTCTTCATTCAAAACTGATCTGTGCTTTAATTCCATCCACTCACTTCGGCAGCACGGTGGCGCAGTGGTTAGCACTGGGCCAACGGGCCTGAGGTCCCAGGTTCGATCCTGGCTCTGGGTCACTGTCCGTGTGGTGTTTGCACATCCTCCCCGTGTCTGTGTGGGTTTCACCCCCACAACCCAAAGATGTGCAGGCTAGGTGGATTGGCCACGCTAAATTACCCCTTAATTGAAAAAAATAAATTGGGTACTCTAAATTTATATTTTAAAAATTCCATCCACTCATCTAGGCTCCATATTCTCTATTTTCTGGCAAAAATCTATCAAACCCTGGTTTAAAATAATTAATTCAGCTAGCCTCTCCTGTTTTTTCTGGAGTGAGTTCCATATTTCTACCATCATTTGTGTTTTTAAAATTATTTCACAGGACGTGGATGTCACGAGCTAGATCATCATTTATTGTCCATCCCTAATGGCCCCTTGATAAGGTGGTGGTGAGCCACCATTTTGAGCCGCTGCAGTCCATGTGGTGTAGGTACACCCACCGTGCTGCTAGGGAGGGTGTTCAAGGATTTTGCCCCAACGACAGTGAAGGAGCGGTGATATATTTGCAAGTCAGGATTGTGAGTGACTTGGAGGGGAACCTCCAGGAGGTGGGGTTTAAACTAGAAAGGCAGAGGGGTGGGAACTGTTATAACCAGCACGAGACCTATGGAGTTGGAGCAATCAACCTCCCCATGAGTCTCGCCGAATACGAGCTCCCCCGCTAAAGGGGCGGGGAACCCTAAATCATCGATAGTTCAATTCTGTATAAAGTCGAATTTTCGTAAATCTACTCAGGCCCGACTCATTTGCGGTTTACCAAAGGAACCTAAGCAGGGTGACAAGGGAAAGAGGAACAAGGACAGTCACGAAAGAAAGAACAGTAAAATGCAATAACAGTGGACAGGGGGAGTCAAGGGCGAGAGGGGAATAGGGCCACAGTACAAACAAAAGTTAGGATGATTAAAAATGGCAAAAGGGCAAACCTAAAGGGTTTGTATCGTAATGCATGATGCATTCAGAATAAAGTGGACAAACTGGTGGCCCAAATTGAGGCAAATGGATATGATCTCATGGCCATTAAGGAAACATAGTTATAAGGAGATCTGTAGCCACCTGGGGTGGCCACTGCCCAACACAAAATGGAAGATTGCAAGGAATGCTGGGAAAATGGACATGTTGTAAAGCAAACAGCTTGCAAAACGATTGTATATTGGGACGACTGCAGAAACCAGTTTTAACTGTTGCAGAAACCAGACAGCACTGTGAAAAGAAACCAGTTAACATACTAATGAGGCGATACCGGGCGATCCCCAGATACAATGGAAACAAGTTAAACACAGATCGATACATTGAATGGAAGGCCAGACTTTTCGGTGCCAAAGAAGCCCAAAACAATAAGTCCCAAGAACCGCCCCAGTGACCGAGGAACTGCCCCATTATTGGGGGGTTCAAACATATCGATTGGGAAGAGACCCAATCGATTCCAAGCAGGTAAGGGAGTCCGCCCAAAGGGGCACGGATCCCCTGGGACCTATAAAAGACAGGTCCCACACATGGTTCATTCATCTGATCCAGCCCTCCACTCTCTTTGACCAACACTCCTCCATGGACCAGCTTTTGCCAAGATCTTGAACGAGAGAGAGGAGAGGGTTCAGACAGCAGCCGCCAACAAGTAAGTGCCTCACAACGATTGCTACCAGAGATAGGCACTCCTGACCCCTTTTAACTGATACCAACCTGAAGTCTGCAGACCAGAGCAGAGCAAGAGGCCTTGTTCCCTGACCCAGCAGTTCCTTCGAGATAAGTATTAGTTTATTTAGCGGTAGGAATAAGTTTAATCCTTTTAGCGTGTGCATGGGTATTATAATAAACTCAGTTGTTTGGACTTACTAATTGGTGTACGGTTTTATTGCTTTGAACTTCACCTTGAAGCTTGTGGCGGTGTCTTAACGACACCTGGCGACTCCAGAGCTAAGTAACGAAACAGAGCCAAATTGAGTGTTAAGCACACTCACCCAAGAAGTCGCAACAGATCAAAACTGGGAACTTAATATTCAGGGAGCTTTGACCTTTCGAAGGACTGGAGGGAAGGAAAAGATGGTGGGGTAGCAATGTCAATAAGAGATGAATTGAGGACAGTTGGACGAGATGATCTAGACTCGGATGATGTGGCTGGAGGTTAATGCTTGCCCACTGGAGGCATAATGCTTGCCCACTGGAGGCATAATGCTTGCCCACTGGAGGCATAATGCTTGCCCACTGGAGGCATAATGCTTGCCCACTGGAGGCATAATGCTTGCCCACTGGAGGCATAATGCTTGCCCACTGGAGGCATAATGCTTGCCCACTGGAGGCATAATGCTTGCCCACTGGTGGCATAATGCCTGCCCACTGGTGGCATAATGCTTGCCCACTGGAGGCATAATGCTTGCCCACTGGTGGCATAATGCCTGCCCACTGGTGGCATAATGCTTGCCCACTGGAGGCATAATGCTTGCCCACTGGTGGCATAATGCCTGCCCACTGGTGGCATAATGCTTGCCCACTGGAGGCATAATGCTTGCCTACCTGGAAGAAAGGTCGCTTCCAAACCAATTGGGCTGGATTCTCCGGTCCTGGGGCTAAGTGCCGGCGCGTACGGAGAATCTGTGGGAAGTTCGCATCAGGAAAATCGGTGCAAACCGCTCACCAATTCCGGTACAGGTGGGGGGCTAGCACCGGCAGCATATGAAACACCCGCGGATCGTGCGGGAAATTGCCGGAGAATCGGCGGGTCCCGGTCCGCGCATGCGCAGGGCTGACAGGCTGCACCGGTCGTGCCGGAAAAGATGGCATCGGCCGTACTCGAACCCTAACCCACCCACCCCAACCCCACAGCCCACCCCCTGTCCACGTCCCGTCACTCCCACACCAGCCCGAGCAGAAGGCACCCCCCCCCCACCCCGTCCTGCGGTACGGATCCCGGACTACTGTGACGGCGCTGGACACTGTCCGCAGCCGGCACACCGGTTTCCCGAACTCTGACCCACACGTGGCCCGCGCCATCAGGAAATCAGCCCATCGGAGGCGGAGCATCGCGGGTGGGCCGGCCGATGACGTGCCAATGGCATTGCAAGGGCGCGCACTGCGAGTTCCAATGACGCCAGTTTGGAGGGAGCGTGTCGGACCGGCATCAAACTGGCTCCGCCCCTGATTCCAGCGTTGGAATCCATTCTCCGCCCAATCACCAATCACGATTTTGGCGTCGGGCTACGGAGAAACCAGCATTTAATAAGGCCTCCCCACAGGGGTAATAAACTCTGGGTGGCCTTAACAAGCTGCACTGGGACTTCTGCCTCACAATCTAATTGGCCAAACGAGCACAAGATATGGGAGCAGCATTAGACCATTCTGCTCACCGAGTCTGCTCTGCCATTCGATAATGGCCGGCTGCTCCAGGAATCCCAACAGCACCAGAGTGAGTAGTGAGCACTGCCAAGTGTGCAAGCAGTACCACAGTGAATAATGGTGACCAGACTCAGGAAAATCTCGGAGCACTGGGGCAGGAAGAGATTGGATCCCCCTGGGAGGAGATGCAAGGTGGGTGGGTGGGTGGATTTTGGATCCAGGCAGGGATACACAAGGTGGGGAAGGCAATTGGCGGCCTTAAGTGAGCAACAACGTGCAACTTAAGGCCCCCAATAAAGGTAAGGGGTGGGCAAGCTATTGGGCACTTTGCCCACCCCCCCAATTATGGAGTTTGGGTTGGGGTGGGCAGGAAGACAGTGGGCTAGGCACCCAACATAATTAACATGCCCCCCCCCCCCCCCCCCCAGCTGAAAACACACCCAGTGGAGGACTGCAAAATCCAACCCTCTGATCCAGTAGCAACCTCGCCTCAGAAGGTTATGTGTTCAAGTCCCACTCTGGAGATTTGAGCACAATATCCAGGCTAACACCACAATGCAGTAGGCAACACACGGCTCCGAGGTCCCAGGTTCGATACCATCCCTGGGCCACTGTCCATGTGGAGTTTGCACATTCTCCCCGTGGGTCTCACCCCCACAACCCAAAGATGCGTAGGGTTTGTGAACTGCCCACGCTAAATTGCCCCTTCATTGAAAATAAAAAGAATTGAGTACTCTAAATTCATTAAAAAAAACATCACAGTGCAGTGTCAAGGGAGTGCTGCGCTCTCAGGGATCTATGATTTTACAATTCACATACCCATTCTGGAAACCAAACAAGCCTGGATTCCTCGTAGAACTTGAATATCTTCGGTTCGGTACACAGTTCCTCGGTAATGATGGAGAAGAACTCCTGCGACACTCCGCCTTCATCAAGAGCTGGTTCACCCTTAAAATTGACCTGGAATCATTTCAACAAACAGCCAGAAGTAAAAGTCTGCCAACTTGTTTCCCTCGTGTGCGTGACCTTCTATTCTCCTTCTTTATAATATCAACAACCACTTACATTTTTTTTCATAGAATTTACAGTGCAGAAGGAGGCCATTCGGCCCATCGAGTCTGCACCAGCTCTTGGAAAGAGCACCCTACCCAAGGTCAACACCTCCACCCTATCCCCATAACCCAGTAACCCCACCCAACACTAAGGGTAATTTTGGACACTATGGGCAATTTACCATGGCCAATCCACCTAACCTGCACATCTTTGGACTGTGGGAGGAAACCGGATCACCCAGAAGATACCCACTTATCTAACACATTTAAAATGTCCCAGGGTGCTTCACAGGAGCTGTTTTAATACTGAGCCATGTAAGATGATATTAGGAGAAGCGATCAAAAGTTTGGTCAAAGGGTAGGTTGTCAGAAACATCCTAAAGGAGAAATGAGGGGAAGAGAGGCAGAGGGAAGTGAGGGCATTCCAGAGCTTAGTACCCAGGTGACCAAAGGTGAGCTACCATCAATTGTCATGGCAACCCATCTTGTTCACTCATGTCCTTTAGAGATTGACTCTTTAAAAAAAAAACATTTGGGTTCCCAATTTTTTTTTTCCCAGTTAAGGGGCAATTTAGCATGGCCAATCCACCTGCCCTGCACGTCTTTGGGTTGTGGGGGTGAGACCCACGCAAACACGGGGTGAATGTGCAAACTTTACGTAGACAGTGACCCGGCGCCAGGATCGAACCCGGGTCCTTGGCGCCGTGAGGCAGCAGTGGGGAAAATTGACTCTTAACTACCCTCTGAAATGGTCCAGCAAACCACTCAGGTCAAGGGCAATTAAGGAAGGGCAACAACTTCTGGCCTTGTCAGTGACACCCACATCGCATGAAATGATACAAAATTCAGAGGCAAGAGTGACACTCGTTCAGCCAGTGCTAATGCTGGACAGGTTAAAGAGCAGTTAATAAAACACACACCATCCTGGTCTTTATTAATAGGTTAATAGGGCGGCACATAGGGCGGCACGGTAGCACAGTGGTTAGCACTGTTGCTTCACAGCGCAAGGGTCCATGGTTCGATTCCCGGTTTGGGTCACTGTCTGTGCGGAGTCTGCACGTTCTCCCCGTTTCTGCGTGGGTTTCCTCCGGGTGCTCCGGTTTCCACCCACAAGCCCTGAAAGACGTACATGTTAGGTAACCTGGACATTCTGAAATCTCCCTCCGTGTACCCGAACAGTCGCCGGAATGTGGCGACTAGGGGCTTTTCACAGTAACTTCATTGCAGTGTTAATGTCAGCCTACTTGTGACAAAAAAGATTATTATTATTAGAGGCATAGTGAAATGAAAATGAAATGAAAATCATTTATTGTCACGAGTAGGCTTCAATGAAGTTACTGTGAAAAGCCCCTAGTTGCCACATTCCGGCACCTGTCCGGGGAGGCTGGTACGGGAATCGAAACGTGCTGCTGGTCTGCTTGGTCTGCTTTAAAAGCCAGCAATTTAGCCCAGTGAGCTAAATCAGCCCCGTGTACAAGAACAAGGAGGTTATGATTGGACTACTGCCTCACAGCGCTGAGGACCTGGGTTCGATCCCGGCCCCGGGTCACTGTCCGTGTGGAGTTTGCATTTCTCCCTGTGTCTGCGTGGGTTTCGCCCCCACAACTCAAAGATGTGCCGGGTAGGTGGATTGGCCGCGCTAAATTACCCTTAATTGGAAAAAAATGAATTGGGTATTCTAAATTTATTAAAAAAGTGAATTGTCACTTATTATGGAGGGACACAGAAAAATCAACATAAGCACAGCAAGATCCCACAAAGTGGCATGAGAATGCCATTTTTTTCAACGTGTAATTGTACCTTAAAGAACAAAAAATTTAATCTTGCATCACAACTTCTTAATTGCGTCAATGTGTCTTGAAGGATCTCTTTTCTGTCGATATATAGGCAACATCCAAGCAGAAGATCTTGAGGAGAAAAATAATCGTCATAATCGCCATAATTCAAAAGATCACGATCAGGTTCGAAATCGTCAATGGAATAAAGGCTGACAGGAGCAATGTTCCCAGTAGAGGCGTCAGTGTTTCCATTAGGGGCAACAATGTTCCCAGTAGAGATGTCACTGTTTCCATTAGGGGCAACATTGTTTCCAGTAGTGATGACACTGTTTCCATTAGGGGCAACAATGTTCCCAGTAGAGATGTCACTGTTTCCATTAGGGGCAACCATGTTCCCAGCAGAGGCGTCACTGTTTCCATTAGGGGCAACAATATTCCCAGTAGAAATGTCAATGTTTCCATTAGGGGCAACAACGTTCCCAGTAGAGATGTCACTGTTTCCATTAGGGGCAACAATGTTCCCAGTAGAGATGTCACTGTTTCCATTAGGGGCAACAATATTCCCAGTAGAGACGTCACAGTTTCCATTAGGGGCAACAATGTTCCCAGTAGAGATGTCACTGTTTCCATTAGGGGCAACATTGTTTCCAGTAGTGATGACACTGTTTCCATTAGGGGCAACAACGTTCCCAGTAGAGATGTCACTGTTTCCATTTGGGGTAACCATGTTCCCAGCAGAGGCGTCACTGTTTCCATTAGGGGCAACAATATTCCCAGTAGAGATGTCACTGTTTCCATTAGGGGCAACCATGTTCCCAGTAGAGACTTCACAGTTTCCATTAGGGGCAACAATATTCCCAGTAGAGATGACACTGTTTCCATTAGGGGCAACAATGTTCCCAGTAGAGACGTCACAGTTTCCATTAGGGGCAACAATGTTCCCAGTAGAGACGTCACTGTTTCCATTAGGGGCAGCAATGTTCCCAGTAGAGATGTCATTGTTTCCATTAGGGGCGACATTGTTTCCAGTAGAGGCATAAATTATCCCAGTAGAGATATAAATGTTCCCAGTGGAGGTCTCGGTGTTCCCAGTTGGGATATCTGTTTCCCCAGTTGAGATATCAATGTCCCCAGTTGAGGTATCAATGCTCCCAGTAGAGGCATCAGTGTCCCCAATAGAGGCAATGTTCCTGGCTGAGGCACCGATATTCCCAGTGGAGGTTTGAATGACTCCAGCAGAGATCCCAATATCGCTATTGGCTGCATCAATATTTGCAGTAGAAGCGGCAGTGATCCCAGTTGAGATATTAGTGTCATCATTCCAGGCATTAGCATTCCCAGTAGAGGCATCAGTGTTCCCATTGGAGGTTCCAATGTTCCCAGTAACAGGGCAAATTTGCAGACTTGATAAATCAATTTCCTCAATAATATCATCAGGGATTTCATAATTGCACAAAGTCATTATTTCGTTAGCGATTAGACTTCCCTGGAAACAATATCAGAAAAAAAATGTATCACAAAACAGCCTTACTAAAAGACGAGTAATATTCCCCAAACCAGAACTATGGCAATTATACTTACTAGGAGTTGCAGGCGGGCCAAACTTCTGAAAATCTTAATTTTGGTTTGCATATTGAAGATGCAGGGGTAGGGAATTAATTGGAAAAATGCTTCCTGTGCAAAAACATGATGTTAACAATTCAGATTTATGTTTGATAATGAATATCTCGGAATACTGCATTTATTGCCTCTAAAATTATTTTTGTAAACTTTCCTTGAACACAGAGCAAGAAGGTAAAGTAAGAGGACAGGTGCTACAGGAATTGATGTCCAATGTTGGGATAGTTCTTTCCTTATCCCTTTAACTAATTAATTTCATTTATTCTTGATTCATCTTAATGCTTCATACAGAATTGTACACATTTAGCAGTGTGTGGAGTCTGCACGTTCTCCCCGTGCATGCGCGGGTTTCCTCTGGGTGCTCCAGTTTCCTCCCACAAGTCCCGAAAGACATAGAAACACAGAAAACATAGGAGCAGGAGGAGGCAATTTGGCCTTTCAAGCCCACTCCCACTTCATTCTGATCATGGCTGATCAACCAATTCAATAGCCTAATCCCGCTTTCCCCCATATCCTTTGATCCCCTTTGCTATAAGTACAAAGGGCTGGATTCTCCGTTCTGGAGACTATAGGCCGGGATTCGCTGAACCCGCGCCGGATCGGAGAATCACCGAGAGGGGGGTGCGAGAATCCCGCCACGTCGCTCTGACAGCGGGCCGCCGATTCTCCGGCGACCGGTCGGCGCGCCGCAGGTCGGGGGCCGCTGAAATAGGCCCCCACGGCGATTCTCCACGAGCGACGGGCCGAACTCCTGCCGCGTTCCGCCGAGTCACCCTGGTGTGGTTCAAACCTGGTGCAACCCGGCGGGAGCTCGGACCCATGGTCAATGTGGACGTCCTGGTTGGGGGGGGGGGGGGGGTGCGAGGAGATCTGACTTGGGGAGGGGGCCTCCAGGAGGTCCAGCACTGCGATCTGGGGCTTCCGATTGGTGGGCGGCTGCGATCTGGAGGAGGCCTACCTCCTTAGCGCGGGCCCGCTGTTCGGCCGCCCACATGTTGCTCCGCTCCGGCGAGGAGATAGCAACCACGCGCATGCGCCGTCGTGGAGACGGCCATCGCATGCATGCACAGACACACGCCGGCCGTGGCACACATGCCGTCGAGCGAGGCCGTGGCACATATGCCATTGAGCACCGGCTGTGGCGCGCATGCCGTCGAGCGAGGCCGTGGCACATATGCCATTGAGCACCGGCTGTGGCGCGCATGCGTGGACCCACGCCAGCCATGCGGAGCCGCCTTTCTGAGCTGGAGCAGCGCACATCACTCCAGCGCCGTTCTAGCCCCCGAAGAAACAGAGAATCGCTGGGCCAGGAGGCCCGTTTGACGCCGGCGTACACCACTCCGGTGTTTATGCCGGCGTCAACACTTGGCCGGGACTTCGGAGAATCCCGGCCTGTGTCCCCACGCTGGCATAAAAAAGGTGGAATTCCACTCCCGGAATTCCTGCAGCAATGTTAAACTGATTCATGGTCAGATACAGGTCCCCGCACCTCCGGGTCAGAGACCACGCATGTGCACTGCAGCGGCCTCCAGCGGCCGCCCCGTGCTCCATGGCGGACTCAGACCACGGAGCCAGACAAAATAAATAAACCCCCGATCGGCCACGTGCCCGAGCCTCAACCCCCGTACACTAAATCCCCGCCCACCTATAAGGCCCTCCCCTGGTCTCCGATTCGCCCGCCCCTGACCAGGGTGGTCGCGGACTGAGTCCGCAGCCACCATGCCTGCATTGGTTAGTTTCAAGCCATTGGGAACTTTGCTGGAGGATTGCTGAGTGGGCCTCTGGCAATGGCCCCCCGGAGGTGCGGCGTATTCCATGATGACGCCGATTTTCGGTGCCCGGAGAATCGCTGAACCGGCGCCGGCCATGATTCCAGCATCGGGCTGCGGATAATCCATCCCCATATCTAACCGCCTGTTGAAACCATACAATGTAAGCCTACTTGTGAGAATAAGAAAGATTATCATCATAATAAATGTCTAAAATCTGCTGTGCAGGAAATTACTCGGGAAAATCAGGACCAGGACTTATACTTCCCCAGTTCTCTGCTGAAAACAAGTCCTTCGCTACAATAGCCTAATCATGGCAAAGTGCCATTATTCCTCATACTCAGCTTTGGCTTTGAACCTCGTGGTGCTGGAGGTAGCTGTGTAGCTAACTGGCCCCCAGTTCTGGGTTGGAATAATGCAAAAATATATCTACATCCTTACACTTGTACATCTATCCCTCAGCAGGAAACTACCTGAAATTCACCTTGGGCGCTGGCATCATTTTCAAAATGGTGATAGTCTCCACTGTAATTATTCTCACCTTGAATGGGGAGTTCAGTATTCATCGTGACAGAGACACCACTCTAGCCCTGGGGCAGGGCCATACATACATTCAATCTCAGACAGTGGTCTTTCCATTGTTATGTGTGCTGAGTACAGGGTTTAACATTCCACAAATGGTGTTTCTTGCCCAGAAACTGACTGGCTCCTCTCACGGACAAGCTTATATTGAGCACATAGCAATTTGGGAGGGGTAGAGAGAAAGAACAACCAACAGCACAGCACAGGAGCAGGCCCTTCGGCCCTCCAAGCCTGCGCCGACCATTCTGCCCGTCTAAACTAAAACCTTCTACACTTCCGGGGTCCGTATCCCTCTATTCCCATCCTATTCATGTATTTGTCAAGATGTCTCTTCAACGTCACTATCGTCCCTGCTTCCACCACCTCCTCCGGCAGCGGGTTCCGGGCACCCACTACCCTCTGTGTAAAAAACCTGCTCACACATCGCCTCCAAACTTTGCCCCTCGCACCTTAAACCTATGTCGCCAGTAATTGACTTTTCCACCCTGGGAAAAAGTGCCTGACTATCCACTCTGCCTATGCCACTCATAATTTTGTAAACCTTTATCACATCGCCCCTCAACCTCTGGCGTTCCCAGTGAAAACAATCCAAGTTTATCCAACCTCTCCGCATAGTTAACACCCTCCAGACCAGGCAACATCCTGGTAAACCTCTTCTGCACCCTCTACAAAGCATCCACATCTTTCTGATAGTGTGGTGACCATATGCAACATTCCAAATGTGGCCGAACCAAAGTTCTGTACAGCTGCAGCATGACTTGCCAATTTTTATACTCAATGCCCCGACCAATGAAGGCAACCATGCCGTATGCCTTCTTGACTACCTTCTCCACCTGTGTTGCCCCTTTCAGTGACCTTTGGACCTGTACACCAAGATCTCTCTGACTGTCAATACTTTTAAGGGTTTGGCCATTTACTGTATAATTCCATGTAATAGACCTCCCAAAATGTATTACCTCACATTTGTCTGGATTAAACTCCATCTGCCATCTCTCCGCCCAAGTCTCCAACCGATCTATGTCCTGTTGTATCCTCTGACAATCCTCTTCACTATCCACAACTCCACCAACCTTTGTGTCGTCCGCTTCATTTTCCTCCAAATCATTTATATATATACTATGAACAACAAAGGTCCCAGCACTGATCCCTGTGGAACACCACTTGTCACAGCCTTCCATTCAGAAAAGCAGCCTTTAACCGCTACCCTCTGTCTTCTATGACCAAGCCGTTCTGTATCCACCTTGCCAGCTCACTTCTGATCCCATGTGACTTCACCTTTTGTACCAGTCTGCCATGAGGGACCTTGTCAAAGGCCTTACTGAAGTCCACGTAGACAACATTCACTGCCCTTCCTTCATCAATAACCTTCGTCACTTCCTCAAAAAACTTGATCAATTCAGTGAGGCACAACCTTCCCTTCACAAAACCATGCTGCTTATCGCTAATAAGTCCATTTGCTTCCAAATGTGAGTAAATCCTGTCCCCAATAATCTTTTCCAATAATTTCCCTACCACTGACGTGAGGCTCACCGGCCTATAATTTCCTGGATTATCCCTGCAGCCCTTCTTAAACAATGGAACAGCATTGGCTACTCTCCAGTCCTCTGGGACCTCACCTGTAACCAGTGAGGATACAAAGATTTCTGTCATGGCCCCAGCAATTTCCTCCCTTGCTTCCCTCAGTATTCTGGGATAAGTCTAATCAGGCCCTGGAAACCTATCCACCTTAATTCCTTTTAAGACGCCCAACACCTCCTTCTTTTTGATATCTACACACCATCATCCACCAAGTCTTCCTCTTTGGTGAATACTGATGCAAGGTACTTATTTAGTACCTCGACCATTTCCTCTGGCTCCACGCATAGATTCCCTACTCTGTCCTTGAGTGGCCAACCCTTTCCCTGGCCACCCTCTTGCTCTTTATATAAATGTAAATATAAATACCTTCAGATTCTTCTTAATCCTCTTTATCAAGGACTGTTCATGACCCCCTTTTGCCCTCCTAACTCCTTGCTAAGTTCCTGCGACCAAACATTAAAGTATCAGTTATATGGGGCAGGTGGGTATAGAGGGTTGTGGGCCAAATGCGGGCAATTGGGACTAGCTGAGTGGTAAAAACTGGGCAGCATGGGCAAGTTGGGCCGAAGGGCCTGTTTTCATGCTGTAAACCTCGATGACTCCGTGACCAAAAACCGGCAAGCACAGGGATATTTCTCAGAGTTTAGAAGAATGAGAGGTGATCTCATTGAAACATGTACAATTCTTAAAGGTCTCGACACGGGAGAGGCTGGGAAAATGCTTTGCCCTGGCTAGGAAATCTACAACACAGTGTAGACAGTTGTAGAAGGCGAGGCCAATCACGTTGGACTGAGATGAGGGGAATTTCTTTACTCAGGAGGTTGCGTATGTTTGGAATTCTCCGCCAATTCACAACTCAGGAGGTTGATAGAATTTTGGGTAGTAGGGAAATTAAGGGGTATGCGGGTCGTGCAGGAAGGTGGAGCTGAAGTGAAAGGTGAGCCATGACCGGGCCCAATAAAATATTCCTCATCAATTTACTGAACTCACACAGACAACGGGAACATCACCGAGGACATCTGTTGGATCGATGTAGAAACTGCTCGCCGGCATTGGAAAACGTGCACGGGAAGATATCTGCGGACAGAATTGATTGAAACATAAGTTTTCTACAATATTGCAGACTGATAATCCCCACTCTTTGTGGGATCTTTCTGTGCACAGGTTGGCTGCTGCAATTTTTCATTCCAACAGTCATCGCCTTTCCAAAAGTACTTCATAGGCGGCAAAGTGCTTCAGGATGCTCTGAGCTTGTGAAAGTATCCATATAAATGCAAGTTCTCCCTTCCTTAACATTGCGGTGCTGGGGGATAGGGTGGGGTAAAAATTAGAGGCACGGGGAGTTATGTTGAGATCATACTGTAAATCTTGCTGGAGTTTATAGAGTCAGTGGGACGGTGGTTTACTCGTAGGGGCCTGGTGGGCGCCTGTCACAATACAACTCGTGGACCTACCTGCTCTATGTCATTGGGGAGGCTGTGTCAAAAGAACAAAGAAAAGTACAGCACAGGAACAGGCCCTTCGGCCCTCCAAGCCTCTGCCGACCATGCTGCTCGTCTAAACTAAAATCTTCTACACTTCCTGGATCCGTATCCCTCTGTTCCCATCCTATTCATGTATTTGTCAAGATGCTCCTTAAATGTCACTATCGTCCCTGCTTCCACCCCCTCCTCCGGCAGCGAGTTCCAGGATCCCACTGCCCTCTGTGTAAAAAACTTGCCTCGTACATCTCCTCTAAACCTTGCCCCTCGCACCTTAAACCTATGCCCCCTAGTAATTGACCCCTCTACCCTGGGAAAAATTCTCTGACTATCCACTCTGTCTATGCCCCTTATAATTTTGTAGACCTCTATCAGGTCGCCCCTCAACCTCAGCTGTTCCAGTGAGGACAAACCGAGTTTATTCAACCGCACCTCATAGCTAATGCCAGGCAACATCCTGGTAAATCTCTTCTGCACCCTCTCTAAAGCCTCCACATCCTTCACCTAGTGGCATTGTCGCTCGACTAGTAATCCAGAGACCCAGGGTATTGCACTGGGGGCCCGGGTTCCAATCCCATCACGGCAGATGGTGAAATTTGAATTCAAGAAAAAAATCTGGGATTAAAAGTCTAATGATGACCATGAAACCATTGTCGATTGTCATAAAATCCCACCGAGGGAAGGAAGGGAAGGAGACCATATCTGGTCTGGCCTACATGGGGCTGTAGACCCACAGCGATGTGGATGACAATAAATGCTGGACCAGCCAGCGATGCCCACATCCCAGAAACAAATTTTTTTAATCAAGTGCCTTACCCAGCAGCGAGTTACCCAGCAGCAGAGTATCCAGGGCGGGGAGGACTCAACAGAATTT
This sequence comes from Scyliorhinus canicula, assembly GCF_902713615.1. NCBI lineage: Eukaryota > Metazoa > Chordata > Chondrichthyes > Carcharhiniformes > Scyliorhinidae > Scyliorhinus > Scyliorhinus canicula. Next base: position 270,933,737 of record NC_052148.1, on the reverse strand, counting down.
CCCTACAGAAGGAGGATATTCGGCCCATCGAGTCTGTACTGACCCTCCTAAAGAGCACTCTACCTCGGCCCACTCCCCCGCCTTGTTAATTCCGTGAACTGGATTACCTGGCCAATAACAGAGCCACTGCCCTCCCGTACCTGTCAATACGCAGCTATTGAAGCGATTAGACAACGAGAGGTTGTTTTCCCCTGGCTGCAGAGTCTGGGACACGGGGGCGCAGGCTCAGGATAAAGGGTTTACTCCGACATGAGGAGAAATGTCTTAATTCAGAGCGTTGTGAACCTTCGGGAAATTCTCTGTCCCAGAGAGCTTGTTGATGGTCATTCGCTGAGCGTATCCAAGGCTGAGATCAAAGGACATTTGAACTTTTAAGCAATCGAAGGGATATGGGGAGAGGCGGGAAAGCGGGCCGGGATTTTCTGTCTTGCCTGCCGCGGGGACCCGAAATTCCTGTCTGAAGTCAATTCCTGTCCGTCAAACCTTCCGCTCCGCCCATGACTTGAACAAGTGATTTCACTTTGTTAGACGTGCTGTACCTGCACACTAGCAACTTCTGAGGAAAGGGGAACGTTGGAGGAACATCCGTAAATATTCAACAGGTGAGAAGAAACTGTTGTTATAGATACAAGATGGAGCGAAGAATAGGAGATAAGCCAAGAAGATACGGTGAAATTGGATGGTGGGAGACTCTTGTGATTTACAAACATTACAGTAATATCGTAGCTCCTAATCACAAGTGACATGTGCTGAAATTCCGTTACAGGGTTGGGAAATCTATATTTAGTTTTGAAAAAACCTGGAATGGGAAGCTAGGATCAGGAATGGTGAACATGTAAACACTGGATTGTTCAATACTCATCTGGTTCATTCATATCTTTTGGAGACATAAATCCATCATCCTTGCCCTGTCTGAATCCCAGAACAACAGCAATGTTGTTCAGTCTCATCTACCCTCTGGAATGGTCCATCAAAGTCATTCAGTTGTGTCAACATAAACATGGACTGCCGCAGTCTGGTCGCCCAGCACTTCCTTCTCAAGGGACAATCAGCGATGGGCGGTCAATGTTGGCTTCAACAGAGGTCCTCCGACGAGTGAAGAAAAATAAATATTTGACAGGTAGGGATGAGGTCAGAGCACTTATCACAGTTGACCTCACCTTGAAAAGCCTTTGCAGAATATCTAGACAGTTGCACAGTTCATCAGGAAATCCACTTTGCTTGCTAGAAGTCTGTTGAAAAAGTCTATGAGATACACTTTTATACATCGTCACAAGTTTCTCAAAGAAGAATTCATTGAGGTTACTCCACCAAGATTCTGAAAGAAGAAATAGTGTTATTGTGGTCATGAAGGACATGGGGGATCGCTCATAGATCTCCCCACGGACTTCTTGGACTATCAGATCCCTTATTGAGCAGGTGGAGGCTCGTCCAGTAGGAGATGCATGGCGGGAGTTTCAAACCTGCAGTCCAGACACTGACCGGCGTTTCTGGGGATCCCCAGGCAGGAAAGCAAGGGTTGTAGGCCGCTGCAACCTTTTGTTGTCTTAATAAAAGGAGTCATTGTCAGAAGACCGACCTTGGCAAAGTAATTACATTGGCGACGAGGGGCTAAAAACAAGTTTCCTGAGCAGCTTTCAGAATTGAAAACAAGCAGCTCCTCTGGTAAGAAACAAAATGTTTCTCTTCAGTGAACTCGAGCCCCATGATGTTAATGGTGAAGGCTGGGCCCAGTATGGGGAGTGCACCCCATGATGTTAATGGTGAAGGCTGGGCCCAGTACGGGGAGTGCACCCCATGATGTTAATGGTGAAGGCTGGGCCCAGTACGGGGAGTGCACCCCATGATGTTAATGGTGAAGGCTGGGCCCAGTACGGGGAGTGCACGCATTACTTCTTGTGGGCTAATAACACTGTGGGAGACGAGAAGCAGAAAGTGATTCTGCTGAGAGTAAGCGGGACCCTGACATTCAGCGTAATAAAAAGCCTGACCGACCCAGGTGCCCCGACTCGAAAGCCTTTGACGAGCTCGTAGAACTCATGTAAATCACTCTGACCAAAGTCCTCTATCTCCATCTGAATATTGTGCTCAACGAGACAATGTCAATGCTGCAGAATGGGGTTCTTGGCCAGGCGCTGTAGCCAATATCAGATTAAAATTTCATCGGATTTAGTAATTTAGGGGAATGTTACGGGAAGATGCTGAGAACACCAGATTGAGCACAGGATAGTGGATAGAAGAAGATAGCATAGTGGTTAGCTCTATGGGTTCACAGTTCCAGGGTCCCAGGTTCGATTCCCGGCCTGGGTCACTGTCTGTGCGGAATCTGCACGTTCTCCCCGTGTCTGCGTGGGTTTCCTCCGGGTGCTCCGGTTTCCTCCCACAGTCCAAAGATGTGCGGGTTAGGTGGATTGGCCATGCTAAATTGCCCGTAGTGTAAGGTTAATGGGGGGATTGTTGGGTTACGGGTATACGGGTTACGTGGGTTTAAGTAGGGTGATCATTGCTCGGCACAACATCGAGGGCCGAAGGGCCTGTTCTGTGCTGTACTGTTCTATGTTCTATGTTCTAAGTCCCGAAAGACGTGTTTGTTAAGTGGATTGGACAGTCTGAATTCTCCCTCCGTGTACCCGAACAGGCGCCGGAATGTGGTGACGAGGGGCTTTTCACAGTAACTTCATTGCGGTTTTAATGTAAGCCGACTTGTGACAATAAAGATGGTTATTATTCTTATTATTAGGACAGGTAAAGGGAGAGGAGTCTAGAACAAGAGGGCATAGGTTTAAGGTGAGAGGGGAGAGATACAAAAGAGACCAGAGGGGAAAGTTCTTCGCACAGAGGGTGGTGAGCATCTGGAACAAGCTGCAGAGGCAGTGGGAGAGGCGGGTACAATTTTGTCCTCCAAAAAGCAGCTGGTGGCAACACGGTGTCTGATGTGACCATCGATTCACTAGACACATGATTGGAAGTAAACTGTGGTTTTAATAGTCTTACAACTAAGCCAGCCTGCGACCAGAGGAACTGAGAGCAGGTTTACGGCTGCAGTACTTTATACTTCCGGTTAGTGGGAGGAGCCATGGGTGGAGACATGGGCGGAGCCAAGTACAAACTCCTCATCTCCCCCTATGGGCAGAGCCGTGCAACGGCTCACATACAGAGCCCACAAGGACATAATACAACGCAAGGCAATACAGTGTGAATTACGATGCATATAATTCACCACAGTGGGTTAGCACTGCTGCCTCACGGTGCCGAGGTCCCAGGTTCGGTCCCGGCTCTGGGTCACTGTCTGTGTGGAGTTTGCACATTCGCCCCGTGTTTGCGTGGGTTTCGCCCCCACAATCCAAAAGATGGGCAGGGTAGGTGGATTGACCACGCTAAATTGCTGCTTAATTGGGAGAAATGAATTGGGTTATAAAAAAAAAACAACAAAAAAAATCTTTGGGTTGTGGGGGATGAGACCCACGCAGACACAGGGAGAATGTGCAAACTCTGGCATGTGGCGGCATGTGGCACAGTGGTTAGCATTGGGACTGCGGCACTGAGGACCCGGGTTCGAATCCCGGCCCTGGGTCACTGTCCGTGTGGAGTTTGCACATTCTCCCCATGTCTACGTGGGTTTCGCTCCCACAACCCAAAGATGTGCAGAGTAGGTGAATTGGCCACGCTAAATTGTCCATTAATTGGAAAAAAATAAATTGGGTATTTTAAATTTATATTAAAAAAAAAATGTTTTAAAAAGCAGTTAGACAGTTACATGGACAGGATGGGTATAGAGCAGGGGTGGGCAAACCCTTCCGTGCAAGGGCCACATTCAGAAATTCACAATTTTAAAGGGCCGCATAGTATATTAAGTAAAATAATTACTTCACCCGGTTATGATTCTGGGCGCCTCATATAGAACATAGAACAGTACAGCACAGAACAGGCCCTTCGGCCTTCGATGTTGTGCCGAGCAATGATCACCCTACTCAAGTCAACGTATCCACCCTATACCAGTAAGTAACCCAACAGCTCCCCCCCCATTAACCTTAAAAAAAATGTAAAAAAAAAAACAATTTAAAAAAAATGTTTTTTTTAATGACTTGGTGGGCCGCATAAAGACCTTTGGCGGGCCGCATGCGGCCTTCAGGCCGTAGTTTGCCCACCCCTGGTATAGAGGGATATGGGCCAAATATGGGCAATTGGGACAAGCTTAGTGATAGAAACTGGGCAGCATGGACATGCTGGGCCGAAGGGCCTGTTTCCATGCTGTAAACATCTATGACAGAAACATATCGCCCCACTATGTAAGGTTTTAAATTTGGAAAAAAAAACCCAGGGGAACTCCTAGATCTTCTTTAAAAAATACCAGTGCAGCAACTCCAACAGTGCAGCAACACCAACAGTGCAGCAACACCAACAGTGCAGCAACACCAACAGTGCAGCACTCCGGCAGTGCAGCAACACCAACAGTGCAGCAACACCAACAGTGCAGCAACACCAACAGTGCAGCAACACCAACAGTGCAGCAACACCAACAGTGCAGCAACACCAACAGTGCAGCAACACCAACAGTGCAGCACTCCGGCAGTGCAGCAACACCAACAGTGCAGCACTCCGGCAGTGCAGCAACACCAACAGTGCAGCAACACCAACAGTGCAGCAACACCAACAGTGCAGCACTCCGGCAGTGCAGCAACAACAACAGTGCAGCAACACCAACAGTGCTGCAACACCAACAGTGCAGCACTCCGGCAGTACAGCAACACCAACAGTGCAGCAACACCAACAGTGCAGCACTCTGGCAGTGCAGCAACACCAACAGTGCAGCAACACCAACAGTGCAGCACTCCGGCGGTGCAGCAATTTCAACAGTGCAGCACTCCAGCAGTGCAGAACTCCGGCAGTGCAGCACTCCTGCAGTACAGCACTCCTGTAGGGGGGGGGGTCTGACCCCGGGGAGTGCCTCCGATGTGGTCCAGCCTCTCTGGCTGGGGTCTTCCTTTCCTACGCACCAGCTCCTGTAGCCCTGCGCCATGTTGCGTCGGGACGGCACGTTGAAGGAGACCACAGCGCATGCGCGGATCCCCTGCAGGGGCCAGAATTAGTCCTGGCAGCGGCCCGTTCACGCCGTCGTAAAATGCGACGGCGTTTACGACAGCATGGACACTCTGCCATGGGATTGGGGCATCTCGCCCCTGGAATGTAAAGCTCGTCTCAGCAATGGTGACCCTGAAACTATCATCAATTGTCGTAAAAACCCATCTGGTTCACTAATGTCCTTCGGGGAAGGAAATCTGCCGTCCTTACCCGGTCTGGCCTACATGTGACTCCAGACCCACAGCAATGCGGCTGACTCTTAACTGTTCACAAAAGCAATTCGGGATGGAAAACAATTTCAGGCCATCCACATCCCAGAAAGGAATGTTTTAAAACCCGCATTATTTTCCTTTTGATTTAGAAGATGGTTGTTGGCTCCGGTAGTTAGGTAATTTTAAGGTCAGGTGGCCAACACGTGGTTTAGAATGACACCGACAGCACGGGGTTCGATTCCCATTTTGACCTGCAGTAAGATCATCACAGGGCCTGTGGTCCTACGCCCCTCGAATAATCAGGAATGCTACTTGGAAAACAAGGAAGACCATTTCTGTGACTCTTACCAAGGACCTCCAGTTGGCTTTCCTCAAGTGAGGCAATTGCTGAGCTCAGCAAACACGTCAGCTTCACAACCCTGCTTTGCTCAATCAGAATGTGTATGAGCTCTGGCAGAACCAAATAGACTCGAAGAACTTCTACACCAACAGGAGATGCAGTTAGCGAAGGGATCAAATTATTCTCGACTGCATTAGTGACCTATTTGGGAAAAAAAAACATTGGAGTATGAGGAATACATAACCAACAAGCCACTTGAATTGATAAGCACCCTTGACGTAGTGCAGCTGCACAGGAGCATCTAGTCAAAATTTGGCACAAAGAATCGAAAAATGCAGAATACCGTTCGGTCCATCAATTCCCGTGCCAGCTCTTTGAAAGGGCTAACTGATTCATTAGTCCCACTCCCACAGCTCTTCCCCCCTCCCCCTCCCGAGGGCCTGCAAATTGGCTCCCTTTCAAGCAGAGAATCTTTCTGGCGTAACATTACCTCTTGTAAAAGTCTGTGATTCCTCCCCAGTTTCTCAAACCACACGTTCACTGCCGACATGTCAAGTCCTGAGGCCGCTCTGCCTGTGTTGAAATGGTCATCGCTGTAGTTCCAAAACCAGAAGTAAAACAAGAGTTAACGTCACACGACAGTCGATATGTTAAAAGTAGAGGAGGTCATTGAGCCCTTAATGTCTGTTCCGTCATCAATCAGCTCGTGACTGATCTGCCTGTATCTTTTTTTTTCTTTTTTTTAATAAATTTAGAGTACCCAATTATTTTTCCAATTAAGGGGCAATTTAGCATGGCCAATCCACCTAGCTTGCACGTTTTTGGGTTGTGGGGGCGAAACCCACGCAGACACGGGGAGAATGTGCAAACTCCACACGGACAGTGACCCAGAGCCGGGATGGAACCTGGGACCTCAGCGCCGTGAGGCGGTTGTGCTAACCACTAGGCCACCGTGCTGCCCATCTGCCTGTATCTTAACTCCATCCACCTGCCTTGTTTCCACAACCCTTAATATCCTTGCCAAAAAAACCTCCATCAATCCTGGTTTTGAAATTTTCAACTGTGCCCAGCATCAACAACATTTTGGAGGACAGAGTTCCAGATTTCCAATACTCTGTGAAGAAGTTCAGCCTGGTATCACCCCTGAACAGCATACGTCATCTCCCCTTACTTTATTTTTCATTCGTGGGATGTGGGCGTCGCTGGCTTGGACAGCATTTATTGCCCATCCCTCATGGCCCTTGTGAAGGGGCGTTGGGGTGCCTTCTTGAACAGCTGAAGTCCTTGTGATGTAGGTACACCCACAGTGCTGTTAGGGAGGGAGTTCCAGGATTTTGAGCCAGCGACAGTGATATGTTTCCAAGTCAGGTTGGTGAGTGACTTGTGAGTTGGGGGGGGGGGGGGCTAACTTCCAGGGTCTCTCAAGCATCTGCTGCCCTTGTCCATCCAGGTGGTAGAGGGCGTGGGTTTGGAAAGTATTGTCAAAAGGGACTTGGCAAGTTGCTGCAGTCTATCTCGTCGATGGTACACACGGCTGCCTCTGTGTGTTGCTGGTGGAGGGAGCGGATGTTTAAAGGGATGTCAGGGATGCCAATCAAGGGGAGGACTCCCTCCAGCAGAATAAATAGTTTATCTCTATCTACCCTACTAACTCCCTTAGTCATCTTAAACACCTCAATTAGATCACCCATACTTCTCTACATTTTTTTGTTTTTTTTTACTAAATATAAAGTAACCAATTCACTTTTTCCAATTAAGGGGCAATTTAGCGTGGCTAATCCACCTACCCGGCACATCTTTGGGTTGTGGAGGTGAAACCCACGTAAACACGGGGAGAATGTGCAAACTCCTCACGGACAGTGACCCGGGGCCGGGATCGAACCTGGGACCTCGGCGCCGTGAGGCAGCAGTGCTAACCCACTGCCCCACCGTGCTGCCCTCACAGTCTTCGAGACTTTTTTTTTGTCCAAATTTTCTGAGCAATTGCAATTTTGTATCAATTTTCACAAATTTTCTTTTTTATTTAAAATTTAGAGTACCGAGTTTTTTTTTTCCAATGAAGGGGCAATTTAGCGTGGCCAATCCACCTAACCTGCGCATCTTTTTGGGTTGTGGGGGTGAAACCCACGCAGACACGGGGAGAATGTGCAAACACCACACAGACAGTGACCCAGGGTTGGGATTCGAACCCGGGTCCTCAGCGCCGCAGTCCCAGTGCTAACCACTGTGCCACATGCCGCCCCCCGCCCTAGTCTATATTTTAAAAAAAAATTTAGAGTACCCAATTCATTTTTTCCAATTAAGGGGCAATTAAGCGTGACCAATCCACCTACCCTGCACATCTTTGGGTTGTGGGGGCGAAACCCACACAGACACGGGGAGAATGTGCAAACTCCACACGGACAGCGATCCAGGGCAGGGATTCGAACCTAGGGCCTCGGCGCCGTGAGGCAGCAATGCTGACCACTGCGCCACCGTGCTGCCCTAGTCTTCTATACTTAAGGGAATTTGAGCATAGTTTATGCAACCTGTCCTTTTAGCCTGGGTGTGTTGCTGTTGAATCTGCACTACACCCCTCCAAGACTAATACATCCTTCTTGAATTACAGCGCCCAGATCCGAATGCAATACTCCAGGTTTAATTGTTATTGGCCTGTCACTGACCCCCATTCATTTTGACCCCGGCTCCACTTTGGAAATCACAAAATCTTTCTGTTTTTTCCCCACCCTCTGGACCACCTGATCTCTCACACCACCTCCCACTCCCCCCCCCCCCCCCCGCCAAGCTAGCGGCTCCACCTCTCCAACTATTTGTCTGATCCAAAGTTTCAAACTTACCTGGTTTCCAGGAAGCTTCCATTGAGGGATGCAGCGGAGGAAAAGAGCAGGTCAATTTCCCTGCAGAAAATTAAACAGCATCGTCTTTCAGAATATCCTAAGGTTGCATCAAGATATACTCCGATTGAAAAGCGGTACATTGAAAATACAAAAATTAAAAGAGGTCGTTTCATTTTCCCAATTTTCAGACTTCCTTGCCAGCTTTGCAATCCTCGGAGATATTCCCAATCCTCCGAACCCAGCCTCATTCACCCCCTCAATTTCCATCGCTCCATCATTGGTGACCGCGCCTTCAGCTGTCTGGGTTCTGGACTCAGGAATTCCCTCCCTAAACCTCTCTGTCTCTCTCTGTCTCCCTTGGTCTCTCTCTCTGCCTCTCTCTGTCTCCCTCGGTCTCTCTCTCTGCCTCTCTCTGTCGCTCTCTGTATCGCTCTGTCTCTCTCTGCCTCTCTGTCTCTCTCTGTCTCGCTCTGCCTCTCTCTGTCTCACTCTGCCTCTCTCTGCCTCTCTCTGTCGCTCTCTGTCTCCCTCGGTCTCTCTCTCTGCCTCTCTCTGTCGCTTTCTGCCTCTCTCTGTCTCGCTCTGCCTCTCTCTGCTTCTCTCTGTCTCTCTCTGTCTCCCTCGGTCTCTCTCTCTGTCGCTCTCTGCCTCTCTCTGTCTCTCACTGTCTCTCTCTCTGCCTCTCTCTGTCTCTCTCTCTGCCTCTCTCTGTCGATCTCTGTCTCTCTCTGTCTCCCTCGGTCTCTCTCTCTGCCGCTCTCTGCCTCTCTCTGTCTCCCTCGGTCTCTCTCTCTGCCTCTCTCTGTCTCTCTCTCTCTGCCTCTCTCTCTGCCTCTCTCTGTCTCGCTCTGCCGCTCTCTGCCTCTTTCTGTCGCTCTCTGTCTCTCTCTGTCTCCCTCTGTCTCTCTCTGTCTCTCTCTCTCTGCCTCTCTCTCTGTCTCTCTCTCTGCCTCTCTCTCTGCCTCTCTCTGTCTCTCTCTCTGCCTCTCTCTGTCTCGCTCTGCCTCTCTCTGTCTCCCTCTGTCTCCCTCTGTCTCTGTCTCTCGCTCTCTGCCTCTCTCTGTCTCTCTCTCTGCCTCTCTCTGTCTCTCTCTCTGCCTCTCTCTGTCTCTCTCTCTGCCTCGCTCTGCCTCTCTCTGTCTCGCTCTGCCTCTCTGCATCTCTCTGTCTCGCTGTCTCGCTCTGCCTCGCTCTGCCTCTCTCTGTCTCGCTCTGCATCTCTGTCTCGCTCTGCCTCTCTGTCTCGCTCTGTCTCTCTCTCTCTGCCTCTCTCTGTCTCGCTCTGCCGCTCTCTGCCGCTCTCTGCCTCTCTCTGTCTCCCTCTGTCTCTCTCTGTCTCTTTCTCTCTGCCTCTCTCTCTGCCTCTCTCTGTCTCTCTCTCTGCCTCTCTCTGTCTCGCTCTGCCTCTCTCTGCCTCTCTCTCTCTGCCTCTCTCTGTCTCTCTCTCTGCCTCTCTCTCTGCCTCTCTCTCTGCCTCTCTCTGTCTCTCTCTGTCTCTCTCTGTCTCTCTCTCTGCCTCTCTCTCTCTGCCTCTCTCTGTCTCTCTCTCTGTCTCTCTCTCTGCCTCTCTCTCTCTGTCTCTCTCTCTGCCTCTCTCTGCCTCTCTCTCTCTGTCTCTCTCTCTGCCTCGCTCTGTCTCTCTCTCTCTGCCTCTCTCTGCCTCTCTCTGTCTCGCTCTGCCGCTCTCTGCCTCCCTCTGTCTCTCTCTGTCTCCCTCTGTCTCTCTCTGTCTCCCTCTGTCTCTCTCTGTCTCTCTCTCTCTGCCTCTCTCTCTGCCTCTCTCTGTCTCTCTCTCTGCCTCTCTCTGTCTCTCTCTCTGCCTCTCTGTCTCGCTCTGCCTCTCTCTGTCTCGCTCTGCCTCGCTCTGTCTCGCTCTGCCTCTCTCTGTCTCGCTCTGCCTCTCTCTGTCTCGCTCTGCCTCGCTCTGTCTCGCTCTGCCTCTCTCTGTCTCTCTGTCTCGCTCTGTCTCGCTCTGCCTCGCTCTGCCTCGCTCTGCCTCTCTCTGTCTCGCTCTGCCTCGCTCTGCCTCGCTCTGTCTCGCTCTGCCTCGCTCTGTCTCGCTCTGCCTCTCTCTGCATCTCTCTGTCTCGCTCTGCCTCTCTCTGTCTCGCTCTGCCTCTCTCTGTCGCTCTCTACCTCTCTCTGTCTCGCTCTGCCTCGCTCTGTCTCGCTCTGCCTCCCTCTGTCTATCTCTCTGCCTCTCTCTGCATCTCTCTGTCTCGCTCTGTCTCGCTCTGCCTCTCTCTGTCGCTCTCTGTCTCGCTCTGCCTCGCTCTGTCTCGCTCTGCCTCTCTCTGTCTTGCTCTGCCTCTCTGTCTCGCTCTGCCTCTCTGTCTCTCTCTGCCTCTCTGTCTCTCCCTCTCCCTCCACCTGTTAGACACTCCTTAAAACCTGTCCCTTGATCAAGCTGTTGGGCATCGATCCCAATATCTCCTTATGTGGCCCAGTGTCCAATGTTGTTTGATAATAGCTCCTGTGAAGTTCCTTGGGCCATGGTGATATGTTAAAGGTGCGACATAAATGCATCTTGCCGCTGATGTTAGTGATCCCTCACTGAGGTACGTCTATAGATAGTCACAACCCTGCATTCCTGCACCCACCAGAGATTATTTATTTTGAGCCGCGATTTTGAGCGTTGCCCAGATATTCAGCTGTGGCACCTTCCATGACAAGAAACCTTTGGGCGGGATTCTCCCTTCCCCAATCGGCAATCAGGCAGAGAACCCCTTTTAACGACCGAATCGGGAGCGGTGTCTGTTGTTGAATGCTCCGTCGCCTCCAAAACGGCGTCATCAAGGAGCGCGCCGCACACCGTTTGGCCTCAGGACCTCACCTGAAGGCTCTCCCCCGATGCTCCGCCTCCGATGGGCCGAATTCCCGACGGCGCAGGACACATGTGGTCTCGGCTTTTCGTGCGGCGGCTGCGGACTGTGTCCAACACCATCACAGTGCCGGGGGGAGGAGGGGGGGGGAGCGGGAAGAGCGGGGGGGGGGGGGGCGAGCAGGGGGAGGGGGGGAGCGGGGAGAGCGGGGGGGGGGGGAGAGCGGGGGTGGGGGGGGGGTGGGGGGAGGAGCGGGGGTGGGGGGCCATGCTGCTGGCCGGGGGGGTTGGGGCTTCAGCGATGGCTGGGGACACTGGTGGGGGATGACCAGGGGCGCACTATCTGCCAGATCGGGTCCGCGCACGCTAAATTGGCCCTTAATTGGAAAAAATGAATTGGGTTTGCTAAATGTAATTTTAAAAAAGGAGCAGGTCCCCTGTCATTGCGCTCAGTGATCCCCCTGTCAGTGATCCCCCTGTCAGTGATCCCCCTGTCAGTGATCCCCCTGTCAGTGATCCCCCTGTCAGTGATCCCCCTGTCAGTGATCCCCCTGTCAGTGATCCCCCTGTCAGTGATCTCCCTGTCAGTGATCCCCCTGTCAGTGATCCCCCTGTCAGTGATCTCCCTGTCAGCGATCCCCCTGTCAGTGATCCCCCTGTCAGTGATCCCCCTGTCAGTGATCCCCCTGTCAGTGATCTCCCTGTCAGTGATCCCCCTGTCAGTGATCCCCCTGTCAGTGATCTCCCTGTCAGTGATCCCCCTGTCAGTGATCTCCCTGTCAGTGATCCCCCTGTCAGTGATCCCCCTGTCAGTGATCCCCCTGTCAGTGATCCCCCTGTCAGTGATCTCCCTGTCAGTGATCCCCCTGTCAGTGATCCCCCTGTCAGTGATCTCCCTGTCAGCGATCCCCCTGTCAGTGATCCCCCTGTCAGTGATCCCCCTGTCAGTGATCCCCCTGTCAGTGATCTCCCTGTCAGTGATCTCCCTGTCAGTGATCCCCCTGTCAGTGATCCCCCTGTCAGTGATCTCCCTGTCAGCGATCCCCCTGTCAGTGATCCCCCTGTCAGTGATCTCCCTGTCAGTGATCCCCCTGTCAGTGATCCCCCTGTCAGTGATCTCCCTGTCAGTGATCCCCCTGTCAGTGATCCCCCTGTCAGTGATCCCCCTGTCAGTGATCCCCTGTCAGTGATCCCCCTGTCAGTGATCCCCCTGTCAGTGATCCCCCTGTCAGTGATCTCCCTGTCAGTGATCCCCCTGTCAGTGATCCCCCTGTCAGTGATCCCCCTGTCAGTGATCTCCCTGTCAGCGACCCCCTGTCAGTGATCCCCTGTCAGTGATCCCCCTGTCAGTGATCCCTCTGTCAGTGATCCCTCTGTCAGTGATCCCCCTGTCAGTGATCCCCCTGTCAGTGATCTCCCTGTCAGTGATCCCCCTGTCAGTGATCCCCCTGTCAGTGATCCCCCTGTCAGTGATCTCCCTGTCAGCGATCCCCCTGTCAGCGATCCCCCTGTCAGTGATCCCCCTGTCAGTGATCCCCCTGTCAGTGATCTCCCTGTCAGTGATCTCCCTGTCAGTGATCCCCCTGTCAGTGATCCCCCTGTCAGTGATCTCCCTGTCAGTGATCCCCCTGTCAGCGATCCCCCTGTCAGTGATCCCCCTGTCAGTGATCTCCCTGTCAGTGATCCCCCTGTCAGTGATCCCCCTGTCAGTGATCTCCCTGTCAGTGATCCCCTGTCAGTGATCTCCCTGTCAGCGACCCCCTGTCAGTGATCCCCTGTCAGTGATCCCCCTGTCAGTGATCCCCCTGTCAGTGATCCCCTGTCAGTGATCCCCCTGTCAGTGATCCCCCTGTCAGTGATCTCCCTGTCAGTGATCCCCCTGTCAGCGATCCCCCTGTCAGTGATCCCCCTGTCAGTGATCTCCCTGTCAGTGATCCCCCTGTCAGTGATCCCCCTGTCAGTGATCTCCCTGTCAGTGATCCCCCTGTCAGTGATCTCCCTGTCAGCGACCCCCTGTCAGTGATCCCCTGTCAGTGATCCCCCTGTCAGTGATCCCCCTGTCAGTGATCCCCCTGTCAGTGATCTCCCTGTCAGTGATCCCCCTGTCAGTGATCTCCCTGTCAGCGACCCCCTGTCAGTGATCCCCTGTCAGTGATCCCTCTGTCAGTGATCTCCCTGTCAGTGATCCCTCTGTCAGTGATCCCCCTGTCAGTGATCTCCCTGTCAGTGATCCCCCTGTCAGTGATCCCCCTGTCAGTGATCTCCCTGTCAGTGATCCCTCTGTCAGTGATCCCCCTGTCAGTGATCCCCCTGTCAGTGATCCCCCTGTCAGCGATCCCCCTGTCAGTGATCCCCTGTCAGTGATCCCCCTGTCAGTGATCCCCCTGTCAGTGATCCCCCTGTCAGTGATCCCCTGTCAGTGATCCCCCTGTCAGTGATCCCCCTGTCAGTGATCCCCCTGTCAGTGATCCCCCTGTCAGTGATCCCCCTGTCAGTGATCCCCCTGTCAGTGATCCCCCTGTCAGTGATCCCCTGTCAGTGATCCCCCTGTCAGTGATCCCCCTGTCAGTGATCCCCCTGTCAGTGATCCCTCTGTCAGTGATCTGTCAGTGATCCCCCTGTCAGTGATCTGTCAGCGACCCCCTGTCAGCGATCCCCCTGTCAGTGATCCCCCTGTCAGTGATCCATCTGTCAGTGATCCCCCTGTCAGTGATCTCCCTGTCAGTGATCCCCCTGTCAGTGATCCCCCTGTCAGCGATCCCCCTGTCAGTGATCCCCCTGTCAGTGATCCCTCTGTCAGTGATCTCCCTGTCAGTGATCCCCCTGTCAGTGATCCCCCTGTCAGTGATCCCCCTGTCAGTGATCCCTCTGTCAGTGATCCCCCTGTCAGTGATCCCCCTGTCAGTGATCCCCTGTCAGTGATCCCCTGTCAGTGATCCCCCTGTCAGTGATCCCCCTGTCAGCGATCCCCCTGTCAGTGATCCCTCTGTCAGTGATCCCTCTGTCAGTGATCCCCCTGTCAGCGATCCCCCTGTCAGTGATCCCCCTGTCAGTGATCCCCTGTCAGTGATCCCCTGTCAGTGATCCCCCTGTCAGTGATCCCCCTGTCAGTGATCTCCCTGTCAGTGATCCCTCTGTCAGTGATCTGTCAGTAGGGTGGTTCACACTCCTGAGATCCCCCTGTCAGTGATCCCCCTGTCAGTGATCCCCCTGTCAGTGATCCCCTGTCAGTGATCCCCTGTCAGTGATCCCCCTGTCAGTGATCCCCCTGTCAGTGATCCCCCTGTCAGTGATCTCCCTGTCAGTGATCCCTCTGTCAGTGATCTGTCAGTTGGGTGGTTCACACTCCTGAGATCCCCCTGTCTTTCTCCACCACATTCCTGGGAAACGGAAGTCTCCCTTCTCTCCCAGATCTTTCTTCCCCCTCTTCTATTTTGCTGTTGACACCACCCCCCCTCCACCCAAACATCAGTTCCGACGGCAGGTCAATGACCTCTTTCTCTCTCACTCTGCCTCTGTCGGTCAGATTTCCAAAACCGGCTTTCCTGTGAGTATCTTTGCGCAGTTTTTTTCTTCTTGATTCTTGTCTGATTATCTCTGGAAACAATGAAACTCAAAATTAACAATGTGAAAGAAAGAGATCCTCACTCTTTGATGTTCTTCCCCAGTTCCTCATTATCTGCTGCACTCCATTTATCCAGGAGGGAATCTTCAACTGTAGCAATTCTCTTCATAGGAATGAACGAAGATTGATCTTCAGGAGAAACTGGAACCTACAATTGAGGAATAGATGAAGGATTGTATTTCAATGGGAAGATCCCTGACATGAGACGTTTGCCTGGAATATTTTGTCAAAATAAGGTTCAAGGTGCTCGCTGTTATGAATGCATAATTGGTTCAGCAACTCGACATGAGGAAGAGATTCCTTGTGAATTGTGAATGGTCACAAGACGCTGGATAATTTGCATTATACTCCCATTAGTCTCATAAAAAACAGGAGGTTGCCCTCAACCGGAGCTTCAAACAATGCTGTACTTCCACATTAGATCCGCATTAAACTCGCCACAGAAAGTTAAGGTTGGTACTTAACAGTGTAAGGAATATTCCTAAATTTATGTTCCTGTAATTCCATGCAACCCTCTCCAGCCCGGAAAGGAAATAATTAAAACAATGCAGTCTCATTCCTACAGGTATTAAATTGTTATTAGAGATATTTTCTCCAGAGGTGGCACGGGGGCTCAGTGGTTAGCACTGCTGCCTCACGGCGCGAGAACCCAGGTTCGATCCCAGCCCCAGGTCACTGTCCGTGTGGAGTTTGCACATTCTCCCCGTGTCTGCGTGGGTCTCACTCCCACAACCCAAAGATGTGTAGGCTAGGTGGGTTGGCCATGCTAAATTTCCCCTTAATTGGGAAAAAAATGAATTGGGTACTCTAAATTAAAAAAAAACAAGGGAGATTTTCTTGGATTTTCTCTTATTTCAATCTTACTTTCCTTCTCCTTATGGGCGGGGGGGGGGGGGGGGGGGGGGGGGGGGGAATTTTCAATGGGAATCCCATTGATAGTTCCGGAACCAGAAGATCCCATTCCTGGTCACCTCCGGGGGTTTGGGAGGGGGGGGGGGGGGGGGGGGGGTGGAAAATTCCCCCTCCCCCGTTTCTTTCTGTACCTGATTTGACTCCAATTCTCTGCCGACGTTCTGTCTCTTTTTCAATCCTTAGATGTTGTTGGTCAAGTGGTCAAGGAGATGGACCGTTGGTCCGCTGAAGTCCCAGATGCCCCATTGCCCTATGCCTGCTCACCGCTCCCCCCCCCCCCCCAATCCCCAGCAAGTTACGTTTTGTTTCTGTGCTGAAGGGACAGAGGCAAAGACTGACTAACTAACTGGAACAAACCACAGGATGTCCAACTAAAATCCGGGTCACCGATCTCTCTGGAAAACAGCTGTAGTCGGGTAACCCCACGCTGACTGCCAGAACATTGATCGCCACAAACGATGCAAACAGTGGCTCTCTAAATGAGCTTTTATCCCACGTTCCAAACCTTTTTTTTCCCCAGGCAAACTCCATCAATAAATATAAATGAAAAAAGAAACAATGATAAGACTTGAAAATAATTATTTTGCTTTATACAATATGGAGGCTACAAATGAAAATCGCTTATTGTCACAAGTAGGCTTCAAATTAAGTTACTTTGAAAAGCCCCTAGTCGCCACATTCCGGCGCCTGTTCGGGGAGGCTGATACAGGAATCGAACCGTGCTGCTGGCCTGCCTTGGTCTGCTTTCAAAGCCAGCGATTTAGCCCTGTGCTAAACAGCCCCTTAAGGGGTGTCCTTAAAATTATTTAATTAAAGTAATTATAATAAAAATAAATTGCTGGAATTGCTGGTCAATGTAGTAACCTACCCAGCCCTACAACCCTCTCTACACTCCTCCAGCTCTGACCATTCAGGCAGAGCTTTGTACAGAGTTAAAACGAATTAATGTTTAATTTTCGCCTGCTTCCTCAAGTTACTCAACCACCCCTTTGACCAAGGATTTCATCACCTGTCCTAATATCACGTTATGTGATTCAGTGTCAAACTTTGATTGATAACTGCTCACGGGAAAAGCTGCGAGACGTTTTCTAACATTACAGGTGCTATACAAACACAGGTTGTTGTTGTCAGCCATCGATGCCACCAATAGCCAACTAGAGATGCTGCTGAGCAGCATCACCAACAGGCGGTTTGTGGTAATGCGCAGGTTGAACATAAGTGATATTCTGGTGAGTTTAAAGACTGTCCGATTTCAAGGGGTTAGAGTGTGGTATTTTATTCATCTCGAGGTGACGAGATGGCCTGGTTCCAATGACTAAAATTATTGTGGGGTTCGTGCAATTCATTTTCAGATAGGAACTTCTGGGGATAGAATAGAATAGAACAGTACAGCACAGAACAGGCCCTTCGGCCCTCGATGTTGTGCCGAGCAATGATCACCCTTCTCAAACCCACGTATCCACCCTATACCCGTAACCCAACCCCCCATAACCTTACATTTTAGGACACTACGGGCAATTTAGCATGGCCAATCCACCTAACCCGCACATCTTTGGACTGTGGGAGGAAACCGGAGCACCCGGAGGAAACCCACGCACACACGGGGAGGACGTGCAGACTCCGCACAGACAGTGACCCAGCCGGGAATCGAACCTGGGACCCTGGAGCTGTGAAGCATTGATGCTAACCACCATGCTACCATGCTGCGGAGAAGACTCAATGTTGGGAGCACAGGTATAACATTTACCCACTGGAGTACAATGATGTTCGTTCAGAACTGGGGAGCAGGATTCCAGATCACGTCGATGCTGTGGGGCTTTAAACCAACGGCTGTGTTTGTTTCCACTGTAACCCGTTGCTGCATTTCAACATTTCAACTCCATCCAAAACTCTGTCACCCGTGTACTCAGTCACAGAAAGTCCCACTCTACAACACCCCTGAGCTCACTGGCCAACACTGCCTCCCAGTCAATCAACGTCTTTATTTTAAAATTTGCATCCTTTTTTACAAACCCCTCGACGACCTGCCCCCCCGCTCCCCTCTACCTCCGCCTCCACATCGTCACAACCCTCCACGATTGATATTCCTTCCTCTTTGACGTGGCACAGTAGCCCAGTGGGTAGCACTGTTGCTTCACATCGCCAGGGATCCGGGTTCGATTCCCGGCTTGGGTCACTGTCTGTGCGGAGTCTGCACGTTCTCCCCGTGTCTGCGTGGGTTTCCTCCGGGTCCTCCGGTTTGCTCCCACAGGTCCTGAAAGACGTGATGTTAGGTGAATTGGACATTCTGAATTCTCCCTCTGTGACCTGAACAGGCGCCGGAGTTTGGCAACTAGGGGCTTTTCACAGTAACTTCATTGCAGTGTTAATGTCAGCCTACTTGTGACAATAATAAAGATTATTATGATACCTGCCTTCTTGTAATTCTTCCAACATTGATGACCATGCTTGACCCAAGCTCTGGAATTCCATCCCTACACCTCCCTCCATCCCTCACTCACTCATCTTCCTACTTTAAGCCGTCTTAACATGGGCCACTTTCATGAAACCTTTGGTTAGCTGACCTAATATTTCTTTGTGTTGGTGGGTGTCCGACTTTATTTTGCACTGAGGTGCCCTGGGATGTTTCAGTATTTCTGTGGCATTATGGGGACGATTCTCCGATTTGCCAGCCGGGTTTTCCGCTGTGGCCCACCCTCTCCAGAAGCGGTACTCTCAATTCCCACAGCCGGCCAATGGGGTTCTCCATTGTGGCCATCCCACGCCGCTGGAAGACCCTTGGGCATGAGTGCACTGCCAGCGGAGCAGACTATCCTGCCGACAGAGAATCCTGCTGGGTGTATGTTTATAAAAGTTGTTTTGGTTATTGAACCCAATAACGCAAAGAACCTTAATGAGAAACCAGTGACAGACAGCACAGAAAATACCCACACAGAGATACCCACACAGAGATACCCACACAGAGATACCCACACACAGATACCCACACACAGATACCCACACAGAGATACCCACACACAGATACCCACACACAGATACCCACACAGAGATACCCACACAGAGATACCCACACAGAGATACCCACACAGAGACACCCACACAGAGACACCCACACAGATACCCACAAAGATACCCACACAGAGATACCCACACAGATACCCACACAGACACACCCACACAGACACCCACACAGAGATACCCACACAGAGACACCCACACAGATACCCACACAGAGATACCCACACACAGATACCCACACAGAGACACCCACACAGATACCCACACAGAGATACCCACACAGATACCCACACAGAGATACCCACACAGAGACACCCACACAGATACCCACACAGAGATACCCACACAGAGATACCCACACAGAGACACCCACACAGAGATACCCACACAGATACCCACACAGAGATACCCACACAGATACCCACACAGAGATACCCACACAGAGACACCCACACAGAGATACCCACACACAGATACCCACACAGAGACACCCACACAGATACCCACACAGAGATACCCACACAGATACCCACACAGAGATACCCACACAGAGACACCCACACAGAGATACCCACACAGAGATACCCACACAGAGATACCCACACAGAGACACCCACACAGATACCCACACAGAGATACCCACACAGAGATACCCACACAGAGACACCCACACAGATACCCACACACAGATACCCACACACAGACACCCACACAGATACCCACACAGAGATACCCACACAGATACCCACACAGATACCCACACAGAGATACCCACACAGATACCCACACAGAGATACCCACACAGATACCCACACAGAGATACCCACACAGAGATACCCACACAGATACCCACACAGAGACACCCACACAGATACCCACACAGAGACACCCACACAGAGATACCCACACAGAGACACCCACACAGATACCCACACAGATACCCACACAGAGATACCCACACAGAGATACCCACACACAGATACCCACACACAGATACCCACACACAGATACCCACACAGACACACCCACACAGATACCCACACAGATACCCACACAGAGATACCCACACACAGAGATACCCACACAGAGATACCCACACAGAGATACCCACACAGAGATACCCACACAGAGACACCCACACAGAGATACCCACACAGAGACACCCACACAGATACCCACACAGATACCCACACACAGATACCCACACAGAGATACCCACACAGATACCCACACAGAGATACCCACACAGAGACACCCACACAGATACCCACACAGATACCCACACACAGATACCCACACAGAGATACCCACACAGATACCCACACAGAGATACCCACACAGAGACACCCACACAGAGATACCCACACAGAGACACCCACACAGATACCCACACAGATACCCACACACAGATACCCACACAGAGATACCCACACAGATACCCACACAGAGATACCCACACAGAGACACCCACACAGATACCCACACAGAGATACCCACACAGATACCCACACAGAGACACCCACAAAGAGATACCCACACAGAGATACCCACACAGAGATACCCACACAGAGACACCCACACAGAGATACCCACACAGAGATACCCACACAGATACCCACACAGAGATACCCACACAGAGACCCACACAGATACCCACACAGAGACACCCACACAGATACCCACACAGAGATACCCACACAGAGATACCCACACAGAGATACCCACACAGAGATACCCACACAGAGACACCCACACAGAGATACCCACACAGAGACACCCACACAGAGATACCCACACAGAGACACCCACACAGAGATACCCACACAGAGATACCCACACAGATACCCACACAGAGACACCCACACAGAGATACCCACACAGAGACACCCACACAGAGATACCCACACAGAGATACCCACACAGATACCCACACACAGATACCCACACAGAGATACCCACACAGAGATACCCACACAGAGATACCCACACACAGATACCCACACACAGATACCGACACAGAGATACCCACACAGAGATACCCACACAGATACCCACACACAGATACCCACACACAGATACCCACACAGAGATACCCACACAGAGATACCCACACAGAGATACCCACACAGAGACCCACACAGATACCCACACAGAGATACCCACACAGAGATACCCACACAGAGATACCCACACAGATACCCACACACAGATACCCACACACAGATACCCACACAGAGATACCCACACAGAGATACCCACACAGATACCCACACAGATACCCACACAGAGATACCCACACAGAGATACCCACACAGAGATACCCACACAGAGATACCCACACAGAGATACCCACAGAGATACCCACACAGAGATACCCACACAGAGATACCCACACAGAGATACCCACACAGAGATACCCACACAGATACCCACACAGAGATACCCACACAGAGATACCCACACAGAGATACCCACACAGATACCCACACAGATACCCACACAGAGATATCCACACAGATACCCACACAGATACCCACACAGATACCCACACAGATACCCACACAGAGACACCCACACAGAGATACCCACACAGATACCCACACAGATACCCACACAGAGATATCCACACAGATACCCACACAGATACTCACACAGATACCCACACAGATACCCACACAGATACCCACACAGAGATATCCACACAGATACCCACACAGAGATACTCACACAGATACCCACACAGATACCCACACAGAGACACCCACACAGAGATACCCACACAGAGATACCCACACAGATACCCACACAGAGACACCCACACAGAGACACCCACACAGATACCCACACAGAGATACCCACACAGAGATACCCACACAGAGATACCCACACAGAGATACCCACACAGATACCCACACAGAGATACCCACACAGAGATATCCACACAGAGATACCCACACAGATACCCACACAGAGATACCCACACAGAGATACCCACACAGAGACACCCACACACAGATACCCACACAGATACCCACACAGAGATACCCACACAGAGATACCCACACAGAGACACCCACACACAGATACCCACACAGATACCCACACAGAGATACCCACACAGAGACACCCACACACAGATACCCACACAGAGATACCCACACAGAGATACCCGCACAGAGATACCCACACAGAGACACCCACACACAGATACCCACACAGATACCCACACAGAGATACCCACACAGAGACACCCACACACAGATACCCACACAGAGATACCCACACAGAGATACCCACACAGAGATATCCACACAGAGATACCCACACAGATACCCACACAGAGATACCCACACACAGATACCCACACAGAGATACCCACACAGATACCCACACAGAGATACCCACACAGAGATATCCACACAGAGATACCCACACAGATACCCACACAGAGATACCCACACAGAGATACCCACACAGAGACACCCACACAGAGACACCCACACAGATACCCACACACAGATACCCACACACAGATACCCACACAGAGATACCCACACAGAGATACCCACACAGAGATACCCACACAGAGATACCCACACAGAGATACCCACACAGATACCCACACAGATACCCACACAGAGATACCCACACAGAGATACCCACACACAGATACCCACACAGAGATACCCACACAGAGATACCCACACAGAGATACCCACACAGATACCCACACAGAGATACCCACACAGATACCCACACAGAGATACCCACACAGAGATACCCACATAGAGATACCCACACAGATACCCACACAGAGATACCCACACAGAGATACCCACACAGAGATACCCACACAGATACCCACACAGAGATACCCACATAGAGATACCCACACAGAGATACCCACACAGATACCCACACAGAGATACCCACACAGAGATACCCACACAGAGATACCCACACAGAGATACCCACACAGAGATACCCACACAGATACCCACACAGAGATACCCACATAGAGATACCCACACAGAGATACCCACACAGATACCCACACAGAGATACCCACACAGAGATACCCACACAGAGATACCCACACAGAGATACCCACACAGAGATACCCACACAGAGATACCCACACAGAGATACCCACACAGAGATACCCACACAGAGATACCCACATAGAGATACCCACATAGAGATACCCACACAGAGATACCCACACAGAGATACCCACAGAGATACCCACACAGAGATACCCACACAGAGATACCCACACAGAGATACCCACACAGAGATACCCACACAGAGATACCCACACAGAGATACCCACACAGAGATACCCACACAGAGATACCCACACAGAGACACCCACACAGAGACACCCACACAGATACCCACACAGAGATACCCACACAGAGATACCCACACAGATACCCACACAGAGATACCCACACACAGATACCCACACACAGATACCCACACAGAGATACCCACACAGAGATACCCACACACAGATACCCACACAGAGATACCCACACAGAGATACCCACACACAGATACCCACACAGAGATACCCACACAGAGATACCCACACACAGATACCCACACAGAGATACCCACACACAGACACCCACACACAGACACCCACACAGAGATACCCACACAGAGATATCCACACATTGAATGGCTATTTCCGCTCTCCGATGCCGAAATCACATTCGGCGACGGGTCAGAGAATCAAAATTTCCAACAGAATCAGGGCGGCGCTGCTTCCGGGATGTTCCGGGATGTTTACTAACTTGATAGAGTTTTTCGAGGAGGTCACAAAGATGATTGATGCAGTAGGGCAGTGGATGATGTCTCTGTGGACTTTGACAAGGTCCACACATGGCAGATTGGTACAAAAGGTGAAGTCACACGGGATCAGAGGTGAGCTGGCAAGATGGATACAGAACTGGCTCGGTCGTAGAAGGCAGAGAGTAGCAATGGAAGGGTGCTTTTCTAATTGGAGGGCTGTGACTAGTGGTGTTCCGCAGGGATCAGTGCTGGGACCTTTGCTGTTCGTAGTATATATAAATTATTTGGAGGAAAATGTAACTGGTCTGATTAGTAAGTTTGTGGATGACACAAAGGTTGGTGGAATTGCGGATAGCGATGAGGACTGTCAGAGGATACAGCAGGATTTAGATTGTTTGGAGCCTTGGGCGGAGAGATGGCAGATGGAGTTTAATCCGGACAAATGTGAGGTAATGCATTTTGGAAGGTCTAATGCAGGTAGGGAATATACAGTGAATTGAAGAACCCTCAAGAGTATTGACAGTCAGAGAGATCTAGGTGTACAGGTCCACAGGTCACTGGAAGGGGCAACACAGGTGGAGAAGGTAGTCAAGAAGGCAGACGGCATGCTTGCCTTCATTGGCCGGGGCATTGAGTATAGGAATTGGCAAGTCATGTTGCAGCTGTATAGAACCTTAGTTAGGCCACACTTGGAGTGTAGTGTTCAATTCTGGTCGCCACACTACCAGAAGGATGTGGAGGCTTTAGAGAGGGTGTAGAGGAGATTTGCCAGGATGTTGCCTGGTATGGAGGGCATTAGCTATGAGGAGCGGTTGAATAAACTCGGTTTGTTCTCACTGGAATAACGGAGGTTGAGGGGCAACCTGATAGAGGTTACAAAATTATGAGGGGCATAGACAGAGTGGATAGTCAGAGACTTTGTCCCAGGGTAGAGGGGTCAATTACTAGGGGGCATAGGTTTAAGGTGCGAGGGGCAAGGTTTAGAGTAGATGTACGAGGTAAGTTTTTTACACAGAGGGTAGTGGGTGCCTGGAACTCGCTGCCGGAGGAGGTGGTGGAAGCAGGGACGATAGTGACATTTAAGGGGCATCTTGACAAATACATGAATAGGATGGGAATAGAGGGATACGGACCCAGGAAGTGTAGAAGATTTTAGTTTAGACGGCAGCATGGTCGGCACGGGCTTGGAGGACCGAAGGGCCTGTTCCTGTGCGGTACTTTTCTTTGTTCTTGTCTCCTCCGTGCCCTGCCACGTATCCACGGCCTCAGGTCATTGCCTGCGGCCTGTCCCCCGATGCTCCGTCCCCGACCGGCCGAGTTCCCGACGGTGTGGGTCTCTCATGGTCTCATCCATAAGGAACTCGGCTAGGTGGCTGCAGACTCAGTCCAGCGCCGCTACAAGTCGGGGGAGGCCGATCCGCAGGCAGGGGGGTACATTATTCGGGGCGGGGGGGACACTGTGGCGGGGCGGTCCAGGGCGGTGCGGCCGCTGGAGACCGCCGCCGTGCACACGCGTGGCCACGGACCCAGGAATTCTCCAGGCCGCATCGGCAGCTAGAGCCGGGTGCATTGACGGAATTTAAAGACGTTAAATTTCTTACCGCCCCAACATTGCACAATGCAAATCCTTGTTCAGCTCCAGCAAATATCCTTTTGACTGTTGGCTGGGTCACACGATCTGAGAAGAACAAGAAGGAAATAAAGATTTGCATTTATATAGCACCTATCATGGTCCTCAGGGTGCCCCAAAGTGCTTCACAGCTAACAAAGTACTTTTGAAGTGTGGTCAGTGTTATAATGTAGGAAACACAGTAGCCAGTGTACAGACAGCAATGTGATAATGACCCAGATCATCTGGAATATAATGATACTGCTTGAGGGATGGATATTGAACAGGACATGGGGAGAACATTCTTTCCTCGTCCTCAAAATACTGCCATGGAATATTTTATATCTACCTGAGAGGGTGACACAGTGGTTAGCACTGCTGCCTCACAGCTCCAGGGTTCAATTCCGGCCTCGGGTAACTGTCTGTGTGGCGTTTGCACGTCCTCCCCGTGTGTGCGTGGGTTTCCTCCGGGTGCTCCGGTTTCCTCCCACAGTCCAAAGACGTGCAGGTTGGGTGGATTGGCCATGCTAAATTGCCCCTTAGTGTCCAAAAGGTTAGGTAGGGCTATGGAGATAGGGCGGGGGATTGGGCCTAGCTGGGTCGGTGCAGACTCGATGGGCCGAATGGCCTCCTTCTACACTGTGGAGAGTCTGTGATGATTTGATGAGAGGGCTGTCATTGGCCATGGTTCAGTGTCTGAACTGAAAGGTGACACGTTCAACAGTGAAGCACTTCCTCAGTATTGCTGTCTGTCTAAATGATCAGCTCAACTCTCTGGAGTGAAGCTACGACCGAGAAGCAACAATGCTGCCAACTGAACTGAGGTTGACAATTAGAAAGGTTCCTTGGACAACACCTTAGAAAACCCACGACCACTACCATCTAGTAGGATAAGGGGCAGCAGACACATGGGGAACATCACCACCTGCAAGTTCCCCTCCGAGCCACTTAGCATCCTGACTTGGAAATATATCCCTGTTCCTTCACTGTCGTGGTCCGGGAACTCCCTAACAGCACAATGGGTATACCTACACTACATGGGCTGCAGAGGTTCGAGAAGGCAGCTCACCACCACCTTCCCAAGGGTGATTTGGCGATGGGCAATAACTGCTGGCCTTATCTGAAATGCTCACATCCCTCATAAAGTTCACTGAAGGTCTTAAACGCTGCACCAGCTGCATCACAGTTAATTAGTGTGCACTTACCAAAATAAAACCATCCCTGAAATTAAAGCTCAGCGAGATAAAAATCTCCTCTCCAGGAGCTGGGAGGTCAGTTTCAGCCATTACTGTCTCAAAACAAACCATATTGTTCAAGGAAGGCACAGAGGGTGGAGGAGTGTAGATCGAGCAGCTGCCCCGCTCTCTCACTGGCCAACTGGGAAATGGAGAGGGCCACAGTTTGGAGGCCCATGGGAAAACATGAGTTAAGAATTTAGAGAGCGTTCTGACTTCAACACATTGAAATGGGCTGACGAACTTCACAAAACGATGAACACAGGGACAGGGAGAGATTGCTGAGTCCCAAGACCCTGTCTCACCAACATTCAATCAGATCAGGGTTAATCAGTGAGCTAACTTGTACTCGTTCCCGTACCAGCCTCCCCGGACAGGCGCCGGAATATGGCGACTAGGGGCTTTTCACAGTAACTTCATTGAAGCCTACTCGTGACAATAAGCAATTTTAATTTCATTTCATAACTCCACATACCCACCTTCACCCTTCACTGAACAAAAATCTATCAATCTCAAATTTTTATATAAGCAATTGATCGAGCGGCAACTGCCATTTGTGGAAGAAAGTTCCAAACTTCTGACACACTTTTAGTAAAATTGTTTCCCAATTTGACTCCTGAGAGATCTGACTCCAACTCTTAGAGTTTGCCCCGAGTCTTAGACTCCCCTTAGACCAGTGGAAATAATTTCTGTCATTCTACCACATCAGTTCCTCTCAATATCTTGAAAGCGTCAATCTGATCACCCCGACCACTCTGTCTCGAGTTCTGTCCTGGTGACCATCAGGTCTTGTGGTGCAATGGGTAGTGACTTTGGGTTTGAGTCCCACCCCAGGAGGTCAAGGCCAAGGAAGGTGCGTCTAAACCAGATGAGTGTCAAACTGAAAATCCTCCCAATATGGAGCAATGGCCGGCGAGATTGCTGGCCAGCGTTGTGATGGGAAGAAAATTGGAGCCTCCCCCATCACCAACCATAGCTCCATGCGAGTGAAAGTGTTTGTTGTCACAGCAACCCAGACACCCTGAGTGAACTGTAACACGTCACCAAACTGGACTGACTGGTCATTGACATGAAGAGAGTACATATAGTATTGAAGCCTGGTGCCCAGCCAAAACTTACATATAGGAAGGATGTGATTGTACTGGAGGGGGTGCAGAGGAGATTCACCAGGATGTTGCCTGGGATGGAACATTGAAGTTATGAAGAGAGGTTGGATGGGTTTGGGTTGTTTTCGCTGGAGCAGAGAAGACTGAGGGGCGACCTGATTGAGGTGTGCAGGATTATGAGAGGCATGGACAGGGTGGATAGGGAGCAGCTGTTTCCCTTAGTTGAAGGGTCAGTTATGAGGGGGCATGTTTTTGAGGAAAACATTTTTTACCCAGAGGGTGGTGAGGGTCTGGAACGCACTGCCTGGGAGTGGGAACGGGGGGGGGGGGGGGGGGGGGGGGGGGGGGGGGGGGAAGGGGGGGGGGGGTAGAGGCAAGTTGCCTCACAGCCTTTACAAAGTACCTGGGCGAGCACTTGGCCACGTCTTAACATTCAAGGCTATGGTTTCCTCCCACAGTCCAAAGATGTGCAGGTTAGGAGGATTGGCCATGATAAATTGGCCTTAGTGTCCAAAATATGGTAGGTGGGGTTACGGGGATGGGGGCGGGGGGGGGGGAGGGGGTTACGGGGATGGGGGGGGGGGGGCGGTGTGGGCTTAGGGAGGGTGTTCTTTCCAAGGGCAGACTCGATGGGCCAAATGGCCTCTTTCTGCATTGTCAATTCTATGATTCTATGAAATGGGATTAGGATTGGCAGGTCAGATGTCTTTCATGGGTCAGTGCAGACCCGATGGGCCGAAGGGCCTCTTCTGTGCTGTATTATTCTGTGATTCTGTGATTTACTGAAATCCCCCGTTGTGTACAGGGCTCCTTACCTTGCTCGCTGGAGGATGAACCGGTCTCAATTGGTGAGTTTGGCTGCTCTTTCTTCTTGGTTGACTGTTGTCCTGATGGACCCTGGCCCTTTGACAGTTGATTCTCCAGCTGGTCTCGCCTCCTTTTCCTTTGGGCCTTGTTTCCAGTAGCAGGCGCCTGTGTGGTTAACCTCGGCGTCACTCCCTGTGTGCCACTGATCCTGAATGGCCTTGCCGCTCTGACTGTACTTTGCTTCATTGTTCCTGGACAAAACACAGATGGGTTTAGACGTGGGAGGAACAACGTGAGCGGCAGGTTCGAAAGGAACTTCACTGACTGTAAAACACTTTGAGACATTCAGAGAGGTCATGGAAAATGCTATAGAAAAGCCGGTCTTCATATCCGAACAGATAGAGCGGGATTCTCTGATCCTGAGGCTAAGTGTTGACACTGTCGTAAACGCCGTCCTGTTTTATGACGGTGTCAACAGGTCCCCAGGAGCAGTGATCCTGAGCCTACAGGGGGCCACACGGCACTGGAGCGACTCACACAGCTCCAGATGGCGATACCGGCGTCAAACGGGTGCCGCGGATCTGCGCATACACGCTGCGGACAGTGTGAATTCACGCATACGCACTGCGGCCGGCACAAACTCGCGCATGTGCGCTAGTTTCCTTCTCCGCTCTGGCCCTGACGCAATATGGCGTAGAGCTACAGGGGCCCAGCGAGAAGTAAAAGAGGCCCCCACCAGGAGAAGCCGGCCCGCCGATCGGTAGGCCCCGATCGCGAGCCAGGCCACGGTGGAGGACACCCCCCCCCGGGGTCGGGCCCCCCCTACCCCCCACTAGGCCGCCCACCGAAGGATGGTCACCGAGGTCCCACCAGGTAGGGCCACATGTGAACAGCGGGGATGGGACTCGGCCTATCGCGGAGGCCAGTCGGCCCATCCCGCGCGGAGAATCACCAGGGAGGCCGCATAGAGCGGCCCCCAATCAGCACCGCGCCAACTGTGCTGGCGCCCAAGCCGCCAATCTCCCGTGATTGGCGGACCGGCGTAGGGGCGGCATCGCGTGAATCACGCCCAGACCGGCGATTCTCCGACCCGGCCATTGTTCCAGTATTGAAGGAGAGGAGCTGACATTCGTACAACACCTTCAGGCAGCCGAGAGTATTCTACAACCAGTGTCGGCACTGCTGTAAGGGTGGCAAATGTGGCGGGCAATTTGTGCACAGCAAGATCCCATAAACACTAACCTGATCCTGGCTATCTCTTCGTAATTTAATAGAGGGTTAAATATTGGCCAGGGGGTTGGGGAGAACTCCCCAGCTCTGCTTAGGAATGGGAGTCATTGAGCCTTTTGTGTTCACAGGAGACAGCAAACCCTCAATTCAGCATTGCGTCTGAAAGACTGCACCTCCACCAGTAAGTGTTCCTTTGGCACAGCACTGGAGTGACTGCCTGGTTTACACGCTCAAGGCTCCGGGTGAGGTTTGAGCCCGTGACCTGACTCAGAGGTAAGACTGGCACCTATTGAGCCACACCTCACTATTGAGTGTATTCACCAGTTACAACAACAACTTGCTTTATATAGCACCATTAACATAGTAAAACACCCTCCACAGGAACAATGGTCAAAGAAACTTTGACACTGAGCCACAGAGGGAGATATTAAGACAGGTGACCCCAAAAAAGCTCGATCAAAGAGGCGGGTTTTAAGGAACATCTTGAAGTGGGGCGAGAGGGGCAGGAGGGTTGGGATTAGAACCCAAGGGTACAGACTCAGACGAAAGGGACGATCCTTCAAGACAGAGATGAGGAGGAATTTCTTCAGCCAGAGGGTGGTGAATCTGTGGAACTCTTTGCCGTAGAAGGCTGTGGAGGCCAAATCAGTGAGTGGCTTTAAGACAGAGATAGATAGGTTCTTGATTAATAAGGGGATCAGGAGTTATGGGGAGAAAGCAGGAGAATGGGGATGAGAAACATATCAGCCATGATATGGGCCAAGTGGCCTATTTCTACTTCTATGTTTGATGGTCTTAAGGTCTTCAGGAGGGAGGGACAGCGCGGCGACGCAGTGGTTCGCACTGCTGCCTCACAGCGCCGAGGTCCCAGGCTCGATCCTGGCTCTGGGTCACTGTCTGTGTGGAGTTTGCACATTCTCCCCGTGTCTGCGTGGGTTTCGCCCCCACAACCCAAAGATGAATTGGATATTCTAAATTTATTTGAAAGAAACAAGGTCTTCGGGAGGGAATTCTGTAACTTAGGGTCTACAGGTAGCTGAAGCACAGGAACCTGAGCTGGGGCGTTAAAACTGAGGTTTCCCATGGGATAGAAGAGGGTAGAGATGTCCGAGGATCATAGGGGGGTAGTGAAAACAAGGATGAGAAATGTTTTAAAGCGGCAATTCTGGACTGGGAACCAATGTTGGTCAACAATTCCTCGAATCGTTTCCACCATCTACAAGGTACATAGTCAGGTGTGCAGAGGAGCCATTCTTACCGTGAACTGGTCCCAGGCCATCAGCTAGGCCGATGAAGAATGTGACAGGATGAGACACGAACTGATGAGGGTTTTTCCCATTTCCCAGCTGCCTTTTTTCTTCATGACCAAAGGAGTAAACTTTGCCAGGTGGTGCCACAAGTACAAGAGTGTGATAACTATAAAACATAACATTCCGTCAACGTACAGCTCAAAACATGCGCAACTCATGACTGTTGGACTCATGTGGACTCGTGGACAACGCGCGGCGAAGAACCAACATTTCGCTCAAGCTCTGTTGACCAACCATTTTTAATTGAACCCAGAGGTGGAGCCAGCACGTGAATGTGAAAAAAGTCAGCAAAAACGCCAGTTACCGTTGGCGGAGTTGTCAGAAGTTTGGAATAATTACTTTGCTTCCTTTCCCTACCTTGTTGGGGAAAACAGAATCTTCAAAACATGGGTCAAAAACAGGAAATGCTGGACAATCTCAGCAGATCTGACAGCGTCGGAGGAGAGAGGAGGGAGCCAAAGTTTCCAGTCTGGACGACTCTTTGTAAAAGCTCAAACCGTAGGGCTGGATTCTCCGATTCCACGGCTGTGTCGGCAGGATCCGTCCGGTCTTACGGACAAAACATCGGCGGCGCCCCTGCACCAATGCTCCGCCCGGGGGGGGGGGGGGGGGGGGTCGCAGCCGTGCAGCGCAAGCCCCTTACCTACCGATACGGACGCAGAATTGCCGGGTCTGTGGTCGCGCATGCGCACGGCAGCGGCCTATGGCCGTCTGCGGACCTAGTCTGCCAAAAATTGCACCCCCCCCCCCCCGTAACCCTCCCCCCACCAACCCGCACCAGTTCCCCCAGCCTCCACCAAAGCCCCCCCCCCCCCCTGCAAGCGGAATGGCTTCCCCCGCCCTGACTGTGGCGGTGCTGGATACTCAGCAGGAGGTGGTGCTGACAATGCAAGCCACCCAGACCTACACCGCACAGGTGGCATCAGCGGAGGAGGCCTTAGGGTTGGAGGTATTGGCCATGGATCAGGATGTCCAAGGCCTGGGACACTCTGTGTGTGCAGTGACCGAGGTACAGGACAGGACTTCCCTGTCACAGGCCGCCATGTACCAGGGCCAACTTGGCCCAGCGGCATTGCCCGGGCGCTGACAGACCTGAGCCAGTCACAGAGGGTGGCGGCACAGTCTCGGGCTGATGTAGCGCAGTCCCAGAGGGAGGTGGTCCACTCCCTCTGTTCCATGGACCTGAGCATTGAGACACTGGTTGAGATGGGAGTGGGCCTCCAGGACTGGCAGCGCCAGGTGGTGGGGGAACCTCAGGGATTAGCTCCGGTCGCACCCCCATCTCATAGAGTAGCCGGGGGGCCATTGGGCACCCCGAGGCTGGAGAACTGTCCCCAGCCACA
The DNA here is from genome assembly GCF_902713615.1 of Scyliorhinus canicula. Taxonomy (NCBI): domain Eukaryota; kingdom Metazoa; phylum Chordata; class Chondrichthyes; order Carcharhiniformes; family Scyliorhinidae; genus Scyliorhinus; species Scyliorhinus canicula. Next base: position 270,901,450 of record NC_052148.1, on the reverse strand, counting down.
GAACTGAGCCTGTCTATGATGTCCGAGGGACAGAAACTGCTATATAGTCAACTGCAGACTTCTGCAACTGGAAGTGAGCGAGCTGTTAAACATGGCTGCTTATTATTCTCTTCCTAACAGACCCCTCCTGCTGCTACATGTGTGTACAGTAACCTCAAGTGGAAAAGTGCACAAGGCAATTTTCAATACATAACAGCGGGCCACAGGTCAGTCCCTGCCTGCAGAACTCAACCCACCCAACTTGAATCAGTGGCAATGGCGGTTTCTGTTAATTAGGCAATGTTCACAAAAGGTTGTCCAATTTCGTTTGGGTTTTTTTAGCATATAGTCACTAACTTCTCTTAAAACTTGCGCAGTAATGAATTAAAATGGATTTAAGTAAATGGAATCAATTCTTTGAAGCAGAGCACAAGGCAGTAAAGATTTGTAGAGAGTAGGAGAGAGTAAAGCATCCTTAAATCAATTTGCTCACAACTCGCAGTTGCTAAAATGGACACATTAACAAAGTACCTAACTCTCTTTTTTTTAATTAAGAGGCAATTTCGCGTGGCCAGTTTGCCTACCCTGCACATCTTTAGGTTGTGGGGGTCAGACCCACGCTGACATGGGGAGAATGTGCAAACTCCACACGGACAGTGACCCGGGGCCGGGATCGAACCTGGGACCTCGGCGCCGTGAGGCAGCAGTGCTAACCGCTGGGCCACTGTGCCGCCCTGACACATTAATAAATTAAAAGTAATTTCAGCCAATTAGGGCGGCACGGTAGCACAGTGGCTAGCGCTGTTGCTTCACAGCTCCAGGGTCCCGGGTTCGATTCCCGGCTTGGGTCACTGTCTGTGCGGAGTCAGCATGTTCTCCCCGTGTCTGCGTGGGTTTCCTCCGGGTGCTCCGGTTTCCTCCCACAAGTCCTGAAAGATGTGCTGTTAGGTGAATTGGACATTCTGAATTCTCCCTCTGTGTACCCGAAGGGGTGCCGGAATGTGGCGACTAGGGGCTTTTCACAGTAACTTCACTGCAGTGTTAATGTAAGCCTACTTGACATTAAAAAAGATTATTATTATTATTAAACCCTCTTAAAGCTGCAACGACATGGCAGTGAAACTGGCTGGGAGATTCAGCACGAAGCTGGCGGAAGCATTTCTTCGGTGATTTTTTAAAATTGCACCTTTCATCAGATAATGGAAACCTGATTGGTCCTGTTCCAGTGATCACTAATTGATCACAGGGGTTCACCCCACTATGTCCCACTCAGGGGCAGCACAAGTGGATAGCACTGTGGCTTCACAGCTCCAGGGTCCCAGGTTCGATTCCCCGCTGGGTCACTGTCTGTGCGGAGTCTGCACGTTCTCCCCGTGTGTGCGTGGGTTTCCTCCGGGTGCTCCGGTTTCCTCCCACAGTCCAAAGATGTGCGGGTTTGGTGGATTGGCCACGGCTAAATTGCCCTTAAGTGTCCAAAAAGTTTAGGAGGGGTTATTGGGTTACGGGGATAGGGTGGAAGTGGGGGCTTAAGTGGGTCGGTGCAGACTCGATGGGCCGAATGGCCTCCTTCTGCACTGTATGTTCTATGAATCTATGTCCCACATTCCGAGTTAGGCAGGAATGTTTGGATGAGACTCAAAAACATAAATTCAAATTGGAAAAGTGACGGTATTTTTGGAACGGTTTGTGTGCAATTGCTCGCTCTCTTTCCCTGAGGGAAATTATCTCCAATAATCCTTCGCCCTCGCACCCTAAAACCATTAGCCAACTGCAGGCTAAAGCCCTTTGGCATATGTTTTATTTGGTATTTTATGAGCTTACCTCCCACATGCTATCTGACAGACCTTACTCCCAAGTAGGCCAGCAATAATGCGTGGCTTGATCTCATCGCAGTTTGTGTTGTGTCCAAGTTGTCCGTACCTCCCAGCTCCGCAGGTAAAGACACGGCCATCCTGGAGGAAACACAGCAGTTAGACAGCGCATTCGGTGTGGCAAACGCTCGCAGTTAGTTTCTTTGTCGTATTTCAGGATCTAACCTTCGTCAGCAGGGCAGTGTGCTGTGCTCCACAGGAAATGTAGACGACCTTCTGACCCTCTAACAGCTTTGCATATGTAGGGAGATAACGAACTGCGATGAAAAAGAAAAATAATAATCCTTTCCCGCTGCAATTGCATTACACTGTGGAACACAGCTGAACAGCACGGTGGCACAGTGGTTAGCACTGTTGCATCACAGCGCCGGGGATCCGGGTTCAATTCCGGCCTCGGGTGACTGTCTGCGTGGAGTATGGACGTTCTCCCCGTGTCGGCGTGGGTTTCCTCCGGGTGCTCCGCTTTCCTCCCATAGATGTGTAGGTTAGGTGGATAGGGCGTGCTAAATTGCCCTTTAGTGTCCAACGGTTAGGTGAGGTTACAGGGATAGGGAGCGGGAGTGGGCCTGGTTAGGGGGCTCTCTGAGAGGGTCAGTGCAGACCCGATGGGCCGAATGGCCTCCTTCTGACTGTAGGGATTCTAAGAATGGTCGTCCTAAGTGCCCCCTCACAGCAGACAATTCATTACCCTATTGGCTGATTCCTGACTGTCAATTAAACAGACTTTAATCCACCCACCTCAGATCTCCAGGCTGGATTTGTGAAGCATCTTTGAGATGTGTCATTGCGTTAGAGGTTCTCATGTAAATGTGGTGTCTTGCACGAGGCAGATGTTAGCTTTTAGCTCTGTGACCAGTTATAAAACTGCATGTTTAAAACACACAAATAAAATGGAGAAAACTGACCATCCAGAAATTGGCAAATGAACTAGCGGACATGAGGCACACCCTTATTTCTTTATGCAGGTGCCTGGACTGCACTGTCGGGCATGGCGATGGTAACAGATTTATTCATAGTTTTCAAAAGAGAATCACATATTTATCTGGAGAGAAAACATTTGCACAGGTAAGGGGAAAGCGCGGGGAAGTGGGGAGGTATGAGTTGGAGAGAGCCAGCCTGGGCAGAATGGCCTCTTTCAATGCTGTGAGCATTCTTTTTTTTTAATTTAGAGTACCCAATTATTTACTTTCCAATTAAGGGGCAATTTAGCGTGGCCAATCCACCTAACCTGAACATCTTTGGGTTGTGGGGGTGAAACCCACGCAGACACGGGGAGAATGTGCAAACTCCGCACGGACAGTGACCCAGGGCCGGGTTTCGAACCTGGGTCCTCAGCGCCACAGTCCCAGTGCTAACCACTGCGCCACATGCCGCCCTACACTGTGAGCATTCTAACGTATTGTATAACAAAGCTGCCCCGTGACGTTCAGCTTTGCTTTAAGTAGCAACTAAATCTAAAATCCACGGCCGGCTTGTTAATATTCAGAGCTTCAGCTGCTGTTCCCTATTTTACCACCAGGGGGAGAGCTGTTGTCAATGTGCACACTGGAACAGCAACAGCAACAACTTGCATTTATATAGCAACTTGTATGTAATAAAGCATCCCAAAGCACTTCACAGGAGTAAATATCAAACAAAATTTGATGCCAGGCCGTAATAGGAGACATTAAAGTCCATTCACCAAATATTGGTTGAAAAGGGAGCTTTAAAGGAACAAAGGAGGCTCGATGGGACAGTGATTAGCACTGCTGCCTCACGGCACCAGGGACCTGGATTCAATTCCGACCTTGAGTGACTCTCTGAGTGGAGTTTGCACGTTCTCCCCGTGTCTGCGTGCGTTTCCTTTTTTTAAAATATGGATTTAGAGTACCCAATTATTCTTTTCCAACTCAGGGCCAATCCACCTACCCTGCACATCTTTGGGTCCTGGGTATGAGACATGGGGAGACTATGCAGACACTGGGAGAATGTGCAAACTCCACACGGAACGTGACCCGGGGCCGGGATTGAACCTGGGACCTTGGCGCCATGAGGGAGCAGTGCTAACCACTGCGCCACTGTGTGTTTCCTCCGGGTGCTCCAGGTTTCCTCCCAAAGTCCAAAGATGCGAAGGTGAGGTGGGTTGGCCATGCTGAATTGGCCCTTCACGTCCAAAGGTTAGCTGGGGTTGGAGGATAGAGCAGGGTAGGGGGCCTAGGTGGGGTGCTCATTCGGAGGATCGGTGCAGACTCAATGGCCCGAATGGCCTCCTTCTGCACTGCAGGGATTCAATGATTGTACGATCCGAGACAGTAAAGAGCTAGAGTGGTTCGGGAAGGCCATTTCAGATCTTAGCACCTTGGCCTTTGAAGGTACAGCTACTAATAGCAGAAAGATTAAAACCGGAGATGCTCAAGAGGCCAGAATTAGAGGAGTTTGCGGGTGAGCACAAAATAAGATATGGGCAGCAGTGTTTGGAATGGGCTTCAGGCAGTAGCCTGACATTGAAACATGCAAAATAGGAGCAGAAATAGGCCATTTAGCCCCTCGAGCCTGCTCCACCATTCAATAAGATTGTGACTTATTTGTTTGTGTTGTGTTCCACATTCCCGTCTACCCCCGATAACATCTGATTCCCCTTTCTAACAAGAATCGATCTACCTCCACCGTAAAAATATTCAGTGGCCCCGCCTCCACCACCTCCTGAGGCAGAGCGCTCCAAAGTCACCCAACCCTCTGAAATGAAAATGAAAATCGCTTATTGTCACGAGTAGGCTTCAAATGAAGTTACTGTGAAAAGCCCCTAGTCGCCATATTCCGGCGCCTGTTCAGGGAGGCTGGTACGGGAATTGAACCCGTGCTGCTGGCCTGCCTTGGTCTGCTTTAAAAGCCAGCTGTTTAGCCCACTGTGCTAAACCAGCCCCTAGAGAGGAGACATTCCCCTCATCGGTGCCCTAAAATAGTGACCCCTGATTTAAAAACAGCGCCCCCTGTGATGGTCTCTGTTTTGCTTTATCTGGATGTCTTGAATGCGTAGTGTTGAACAAAGAACATCAAGCTAAGTAAATTAACAAAGCTGACCTATTAACACTATTAAATAAGATCCAACGTATTCCTAGGTATAAGGTTGATAAATAAATTGTGCTAAGACTAACTCCACAGAACTCTCAAACACACAACGAATCTATCTCACGCATAAACACCTTCTCCCAGAATCCCAGGAGGCACATGATATTTATGCGACTGCTCTTGATCACCATCTGCTGGTGAGAAGTATTAACACCAAGTTATTAACCCATCATCTCCCATACAATATACATATTGTTACACCCCCTTGTTCTGGAAACACCCACAAGAGGAAACACCCTTTTCATATCCACCTTGTCAATACCATCCAGGATCTTGTGTAATTCAATCAAGTCTCCCCCTCACTCTTCTAAACTCCAGTGGGAACAAACCCAGTCTGTCCGACCTTTCTTCATAAGACAACCCGCTCATTCCGGGGATCAATCTGGTAAACTTCCTTTGAACCGCCTCCAACACATTTACATCCTTCCTTAAATAAGGAGAACAAAACTTCACACAATATTTGAGATGTGGTCTCACCAATGCCCTGTATAACTGAGGTATAACCTCCTGACTGTAGTGTTCAATTCCTCCTGTAATACAGGATATCTTTCCATTGGCCTTCGTAATTACTGCTGTTCCTGTGGATGAACTTGGTGTGACTCGTTCACCAGAATATCTAAATCATTGCCTCCCTCTGCCGCCATTCTCCATTTCAGTAACGTTCGGCTGTTTTATAATTACTGCCAACGTGGACAACTTCGCACTTTCCCACGTTATAGTCCATTTGCCAGATTTTTACCCACTCACTCAACACACCTGGATCCATCCGCAAACTCCTGGGCCGGGATTCTCCCCTACCAGGCGGGGCGGGGGGTCCCGGAGGGATGGAGTGGCGTGAACCACTCCGGCGTCGGGCCGCCCCAAAGGTGCAGAATTCTCCGCACCTTTAGGGGCCAAGCCCTCACATTGAGGGGCTAGGCCCGCGCCGGAGTGGTTCCCGCTCCGCCGGCTGGCGTGAACGGCCTTTGGCGCCACGCCAGCCGGGGCCGAAAGGACTTCGCCGGCCGGCGTAAGTCCGCGCATGCACCGGAGCGTCAGCGGCTGCTGACGTCATACCAGTGCATGCGCAGGGGAGGGAGTCACTTCCGCCTCCGCCATGGTGAAGGCAGAAGAAAAAGAGGCCCCCACGGCACAGGCCCGCCCGCCGATCGGTGGGCCCCGATCGCAGGCCAGGCCACCGTGGGGGCACCCCGGGGTCAGCTCGCCCCGTGCCCCCCCCCCCACCCCCCCAGGACCCCGGAGCCCGCCCACGCCGCCAATCGTGATGGTCAGGTAGGTGGTTTAATCCACGCCGGCGGGAGAGGCCTGTCAGCGGCGAGACTTTGGCCCATCCCGGGCCAGAGAATTGCCGCGGGGGGGCCGCCGACCGGCACGGCGCGATTTCCGCCCCCGCCGAATCTCGGGGGGCGGAGAATTCGGGCCACGGCGGTGGCGGGATTGGCGCCGGCCCCGGGTGATTCTCCGACCCGGCCCGGGGGGTGGGGGGGAGTCGGAGAATCCCGCCCCTGATGTCTTCTTACCTGCCTACCGATCCTGCCTGTGCCGTCTACAAATTTAGCTCCCGTGCCTTCACTCCCCTCGTCTAAGTCACTGATGACAATTGTAAAGAGTTGAGGCCCCAGCACAGACCCCTGTGGGACTCCACTGGTCACATCCTCCCCCAATCAGGAGAAAGACCCATTTTACCCACACTCTCAGTTTCCTGCCAGCCAGCCAGTCTTCAATCCGGGGCTAATATATTCTCCCCGACACACTCAGCTTTTATTTTGCACAATAACCGAAAAGGGACAAGTGTGGAGACAAAGGAAGTGAGTTTTGTTTTCCGTACCTTCTGTGTCCCCGAGACCCAGCTGTCCACAGCTATTTCTTCCCCAGCCGAACACTGAGCCGGAGAGTGAGAGAGCAAAGCTGTGAGCTGTCCCGGCGGCGATCTGAGCCACCGGGGTCCCGCTCAGCGACGTCACACACTGGGGCCTGAGCACCTGGTGGCCAACTCTGCCAAGACCCAGCTGACCTTGGATATTCTGCCCCCACGCAAAGACTTGACCACCTTGTAGAAGGAATGAAAGAGAAAAGTTTGCAAAAGTTACTCATTCAAAACGAAATCTCCCCTTGGCGTGGGTGCCTGTAGCTCTGGCTGCTTATCTCTCAGAGGAGAATTCGGAAATTGCAGGCAGGCCCCCCAAGTGTGAGCCACGGCTCAGGGAGCAGCACTTTCACCTCTGAACCCAAAGGTTGTGGGTTCAATTCCCTTTCTGAAAGCTTGAATGTGTAATCTAGGCTGACGTTCCCAATGCAGTATTGAGGGAGCACCGAACTGTCAGAGGCACTGTCTTCTGAATGAGAGGTTAAACAAACGACCCATAGACAATTTCACGTCAGTGTTGACCGATTGCTACCTGCAGATTGGCTACTGCACAACTTACGTTGCAACAGTGCATCCATTTCAAAAGTATTTAATAATAATTTATATTGTCACAAGTAGGCTTACATTAACATTGCAATGAAGTTACTGTGAAAAGCCCCTAGTCGCCACATTTCTGCACCTGTTCGGGTACACAGAGGGAGAATTCGGAATGTCTAATTCACCTGACAGCACGTCTTTCGGGAGGAAACCGGAGCACCCGGAGGAAACCCACACAGACACGGGGAGAACGTGCAGACTCCGCACAGACAGTGACCCAAGCCGGGAATCAAACCCGGGTCCCCAGCACTGTGAAGCAACAGTGCTAACCACTGTGTTACAGTGTCGCCTGAATTCAGGGGCTGGTTTAGCTCACTGGGCTAAATCACTGGCTTTTAAAGCAGACCAAGCAGGCCAGCAGCACGGTTCAATTCCCGTACCAGCCTCCCCGGACAGGCGCCGGAATGTGGCGACTAGGGGCTTTTCACAGTAACTTCATTGAAGCCTACTCGTGACAATAAGCAATTTTCATTTTATTTCATTTCAATTTCTTTTTTTTTTAAATAATTTTTATTGAAAGAATTTTTTACATGTAGATATTTACCCCAACTAACTATGAAAAATTACAAAATATTCCCTCTTAACAAATATCCCCCCCCGCCCGAACTCGCGCGCGCGTTGTCCCTCCCCCCCTCCCCCCTCCCCCAAAAACAAACAAAGCAACAATCAACATCAAACATGAACAGCGAGCAAGTTTGCCCGCATTTCAACCGTAAATAACCCACCACAACCGTTGTTGCCACCCCCCTCCCCTCCCCCCCGGGTTGCTGCTG